>NC_068342.1:27500123-27609113 GCF_014633365.1 Diospyros lotus
CTTCCACTATATGCTTTTAACACAAAAACCACCTAAAAAGCCATAATACAACCTGGGAATCTAGGGATCACTTAGACTCCCTTTTTACAACAATTAAAACTCCCACTAAAGCCACAGTACAACATTTTTACAATTTAAACATAAATAAGCTAGCTATCCGAGAACCACTTACTTTCATTTCCTATAGCTTGAATCCGGGGCACCTGTCATAACTAACCCACCTGGAATGTTGAATGTTCCAGGGGTATGAGACACCCAAGTTAGATAGTTATATCTAAGTGAGTGCATAAAGAAAAGAAAGCATGCATGTAAATGAGTTATGCAAAATGACATGAAACCCCATGTGTGGTAGTGACGCCGAGGTGTTGTAATCACCCCCACTGATCAATTATGTTCTCACATCTCCATGAATTTTCATCAGTCTACCATGAGATCCTAACTTCAACTAGCCACACACACCAAGTGATGCATGACAAAGAAAGAGAAAATGCTTGGTTTAAAGGAAAGTCATGCTTATGCAAGTAATCACCCTTATTCGTGTGAAGACAAAATGTTCGGTATGTAGCATAAGGATGCAAGAAACACTCACCTTGCTGGTTTGGAAGCGTTAAGGCACTGTTCACAGCGTTCGGGAATGTTTTTCTGCAAAAATAACATACTTTAGTAACTCAAACCTAAAATATTTTTACATAGGGTCCTAGGAATAAATTTAGGGACCATATTTGCAAAATTTTGGGCCAGGGAGGCCCTAAACGCGCTGGGGGAAGGGGCCCCACGCGTTGCCCCTCTATTTTGACCTCTTGATGTTTTTTAGCCCGTTCTCCCTCGTCCGGACTCCGATTTGACCCCCGCTTGAACCCACACGACCCTTATTCAATTCTCTATCGAACTATGGAAATAAATTTGACTTACCCTTCTTTTTGATGCTGTTTCACTCCTTTTACGATGGCGGTCCAAATTTTTCGACGAAGTGTTTTTCCACCTCCTTCTTTAACAAAGTTTCTCCTCTCAAACTCACCTCATTTTTCCTTTTGTTAAATGGTAAGAATGTACCTTCTAAAGTCTTAATATTTATAGGCATCCTTAGCCAATCCGGGTGTGCCATGTGTCGCTTGGACAAGCTAGGTAATCATTGCTTTCATAGGATCGCGCCACATTTTTCTAGAGATTTGTGCCATTTCATACCCTTGTGACAAGTGTCCGTTGAGATATGTGCCACCACATGCTTAATTTGATTTTCAAGATTCCCCATCATTGCTCATGATTACTTTCCTAACCATAAGTTAGCTCATTTGGTTCTCTTAACCAATTAGTTACAAGATATTTTAGGTTTCTCTCAAATAACTCCTTAACCCAAAACTTTTTTGTACTTATGACGCTTGAGCCCTAAATTTCCTTAAACCTTTCCAAAATCCCTTAAGATGATGCCCCCTTGCGATAGTCTACATGATCATTCGAAAAATTCTTCATTTGTTCCTCGGTGATTACCCAGGAACTTCACATGTATCAACCATATCCTTTGATTTCCAAGGAAACGCTTTACTTCTTGAACAACAATGCCTAAGAACTTCGAGTATTATAGATTTCAAGCTTATTTATAGAATTACCCGACAAATCATAACATGCCATGTATCACTATAATTATTTGAGACTCATTATTACTTCCATGTGTTCCCATCCAAATGGTGCCATGTGTCCCAAACTTGGAGGTTAAGTAAAGACTTGGAAAAGACTTTTCTATCCATGTGTTTCCTTTCAAATGATGCCATGTATCCCATATAATCATTACTTCCATGTGTTTCCATCCAAATAGTGTCATGTGTCCTATATAATCATTACTTCCATGTGAGACCAATGAAAGCTTACCATAATGACCAAATTAAATCTTGACATGTGTCTTAAGCTACATTTAAATAAAGTTTGGAATCCAAAGTAGAATTGAAGAATTATTTGAAATTCGAACCAATAGATTTGTGCCACGTCGTTATTGATCTTATCCTCAAACGCCCAATAGGATGCTTCCACCTCACAAGGACACTTGGAGGATGTTGATTGACTAATCCTTGATAATTTTTGGTTAGTTTACCAATATTACACTTGTGCCCGAGTTTTTCAAAAAATTTCACTTTTACCGGACTTTGTAATTACAATTTTGCCACTAGTTCAAAAACTAAATTTTTGTCTTAGGACTTTTGTAACCCCTTGAAAATTTCTCATTTCATCATATATCAGAACTTAAAGATCATTGGTATATATCACAATTTAAAGTTCTTGGATATTACATATTTGAACTAAGAAAGAAACGAAACAAAAATCTCGGGTGTTACACATTTAGGGTGCATGTTGTTCATGATAAAGGCGTGTATGGCTGGATTCATCCCTTGGTTGTGAATGAGCGAGGGATACTCTTGACTTTCTTGAAGATTTACCAGGGAGGTTGTAATACCCCACATTTTCATGAGATTACCACATAATTTAGACGAGTTTAAAATACTGAAAAATATGTTTGAAATGGAAACAAGTGATCGAATCAGCTGCAGGGAGTGCCCTGAAGCTTAGATACCTAAGGACAAACATCTTTGACGAACGTCTCAAGGCGAGATTTATAACGCTGAAAGAAATCAAATCAGAGACGATTTTCGATTTAGCTAAGTTATCCTATATAATCATTACTTCGTCCTAGCATTTTTATTGCATACTCTCCTAGTGGGCATGACATACCTTATACTCACGAGTCCACAAGACTCGCCTCTTTTTTTAAAAAATATTTCCAGGTGATCTTTCTTTTGAATTTTGGTCCAACATATCTTCTGGTATGATGTCAGACTCCTTTTGATTACTGATTTGATATAGGATGCTCTGTGGAGATGCACACGCACTGTCGAGCCGCACCTAAGGGGTGGTGTGGCAGGCAAAGAGATGCACGAGTTGACCTCGATGAAGGTTGGATAGATAGGATCGAGAGAATCCTTGAAGGCATGGCTGGGCGAATTTTAAAATTGCAGCCCGAGCAAAGAATTGTAGATGCTTTGGAGAAGTATCTACGACAAAATGCACCGGTGTTTCGAGAAAAATTGGCAGACGACCCCGCAATCAGTGAATACTGGTTGGACCAGATCGAGAATATCCTACTAAGATTGAGAATCTTGAATGAAGAAAAGGTCGAGTATGCGACCTATATGTTGGAAGAGGAAGCGGCCCAATGGTGGAGGTCTATGCAGCAAGCGATACCTAACCGGACAGGGTCTCAAGGGTCGGCAACAGAAATAGAATTGGGGGAGATACCCCAGATGTCGTTTTATAATTTAAATACTTAATTAATTAAATATGTTTAATTAATGAGATGGAGAGAGAAGGGAAGGGTTTCGTGAAAGGGAGAGAGAGTCACATGAGAGAAAGGAAAAGAGTGAGGGAGGGAAAACAATGGCCGTGAGAAAAAAGAATAGGTGAATTGAAAAAGTAAAAATTATTAAAAAAATATTTTGATAGTGGAAAAGTAGAATTCTAATTTCAATTTGCCTTTTGTTTGTTGGGCCATATTTCAAGTTGCAAAAATATTAATTATTGAAAAAATATTAATGATTAATTGTTGGACCATATTTTTTATAATAAAAAATATTAACTATTATTGGGGCTCTTGACTACTTTTAATCTTAATAATAATAATAATAATAATATTGTTGTTATTATTATTATTATTCTTATTCTCATAAAATATATATATATATATATTATACACATATTGACAGTGAAAGAGGAGAACAATTTATCTCCCATTTTAACTTATCTCCTGCACTCTCTATGTTTATTTTTATTATTTTATATTTATTTTATTAATAAATAAATAAATTAAAACAGTTAGACAAGACTACTAGACATAGGATTCGAGGATAGGCTTTATTAAAATCATTCTACTTTTTATTACAGTATAGCAGATTTTATTATATATTTAATTTAAAATATATGTATCTTTTAAAATTTAAATTTTAACAAAATATTAAGACTTATTTACCTAAATAATATTTTTATGTTAGAGAGAATTGTTGTTTTCATTATGCGGAGCAGCGGAAGCCTTTACAAATATAATATATATATATTATAATTTTTTAGTTAATATAATTATTATCACATAAAAAAACAACAATAACAGTGTGTGTAAATCTAATTTCCAACGTTTCATTTCAATTTTTTACTTGTCAAGTTTGAAATTGAAATCTTGAAAGAGACAAGAGGGGCAAGGACGTTACACCAAGTGCATTATTGCAGCTGCAAATTACAAATTAAAACATGGTCGAACGGACAAAGTGCAAATTGAAATGCATAATATATTATATTATATATTAACATAATTATTATCAAAAAAAGAAGACAATAATTTTTAGCATTTCCGTCCTCTACTTGTTTTGTCAAATAAATTTAATTTAAAATTAAGATTTTAAAAAAGAATAAGAGATGTCAACAAGTTACAGCAGTAGCTTCTTATTTTGTCAAATAATTTTTTTATTTCTTTAGAAGAATTTTTATGTGTTAATTAAGTTTTATAATATAGAAATTACTTATTTTGAACTAAATATTTGTAGAGTGAGTTTGATATAGACTTTAGTGATCCACATACAAAAAAAATAGTGGATAAGATTATGGTTAAACGTTTTACGATTTATAAATACCAATGCCACATACATTACAAGAAATTTGCTACGCCAAAGAAAGGACGTTCAAATTCTGTCGATTACATGGAATCGGATGATTGGAAAGCTTTATGTACTCATTTTGAAGAGGAAAAATTTAAAGTAATCTTTTATTTCTAATAAATTTAGATATAATAAATAAATTTTCTCAATTTTTTTCATTTGTGATTTAATTGTTCATAGCACTTTTTTTCCTCTTATTATTATATATTGTACAAATTTGTAGGCCATATAATATAAGTACTAATCCTAGTCATTCATTTAAATAATTAAATCACAAAATTATTTAAATGAATGACTAGGATTAGTACTTATATTTTTCATAAATGTTAATATTTTCTTACCAAAAAAAAAATTATCACTTTTACGAATTACTGACATAAATATTTTTCTCACTATTAGGACATTGAGAATATGCTGAAAATATTTATCACCCTTTAATAATTCTAACAAAAATATTTTTGTCACATTTTTTGATTTTGTGACAAAATAATTTCATTAGTATTAATATTTTCTTACTAAAAAAATTCATCACTTATGTGAATTATTGACACAAATATTTTTTTCATTATTGAGACATTGAGAATATGACAAAAATATTTGTCACCCTTTTATAATTTTGACGAAAATATTTTTGTCACATTTTTTGATTTTATGAAATACAATTTCATCAATATTAATATTTTCTTACTAAAAAACGTAAGAAAATTTTTGGAATGTCATTTTTTTCTTCTTATCGCATTTTTTTTACTAAAAACGTAAGTAACGAATGAGAAGGATACCATTTTGAAACCTACTCCTCAAGCAACTCTTCACGAGGAGAATAATTAATACCTAGAGTAAGAAACAATCGTTCTTCGTTGGATTCACTTGAAGCACTGAAAACTCAACAAAGCCATCCAAGCAGAATTTCAAGGTTCCCACTTATTCTTGGTTACTGTGAGAAAGCAATATTAGGTCATCGACAAACATCAACATGCCCAACGTTTTTGCATCTCCACTAGTATTGAAATGAATTGGCCTAAGTGTGATGGTGAACAATGCCTTGGAGCACCTCCATAACAAGCACAAATAGATAAGGATATAATGGGTCCCCCTATCGGACCCACACCCCATGCAAAATATCCATGGAATTCCCTAAACCCTAAATCATAAATTGCCCAACATTGAGTTTTTTTTTTTTTTTTTTCTACGCAATTAAAGAGGCTTTAAGTTTGAGAGGAACTATAAAATAGTGTGTTTGACAAACATGATCAATTTCATATGTCTAAGAATTATCTAGTATAAAAACTTTTTCTATTAACTTAATTAAATATTCACTATTCCTCAATATCATTTCAGCAAAAAAGAATTATAACTTAATTAAATTCACAATATTTCATATTTAAAGCTTCCCACAACTCAACAATATTTTTCTATTACTTTCAAAACATCCAAGAAAAAGAATAACAAATCAACTTCATGTGTTTCAACAACAAAAGCAAAACCAATGTCTGCAAACAGAGAACGGAAACTGATCAATCATCATGGGAACATCCAAAACATTTGGCTTAGAGACTTTAATTGATCTTCCAGAGCTGGCGCGCCTTTGAGATCGTCTAGAACTGTGACTGCAAATGAGCAATTACGTCGTTATCCACTTGGAAAGCCTTGTTTTGAAACTCCTAATTGTAACTATATACTTTTAACCTTTAAAAAAGATCTAACAGAAAGTACAACATAGTTAGATTTGCCTTTGCTTCACAAAACAAGTTTCCACATCAAACAAGGGAAAATAAGAAGCATAAGAGGAAACTTCTGATGCCTTCTGACTCATTCCCATATTTTTTAATGATAATCAGGGAACAAGAAGATGGAAAAGTAGATATTTGAACAATATGAAAGGACATGTGATACATTAGTGATATAAAATATGAATCCATAACAGTGATGCCATTGAGAGAATGCACATTCTGTAAAGCTGGGATAATTATATGTTTTAAGTTCTTGGCAGTTTATATCCCTTTAGGAGGCATCCTAGTGGGTTGGGCCGCATCCTTTCACAAAGATACTCAACTATAAGTCTCACTAAATTACCTGCCAAGAAACAGGTTTTTAGTTTCTAATGACAAGTGAAAACTAAACTTCTTTCCAATATATCAAACCATAATAGGTTTTTTTATCAAGGTCTATGTCCATGGTTTTCTTTTTCTGGTCCCTATTTTTGGAGTATTGGGGTGGGGTGGGGTCATGGAGCTACTTCCAGAATGACTAGCACCAGTCAGAATTAAAAATCATTGTACGCTACGCAAAGAATCTGCCTGAATAGTTAGACAACTAGTGATAATTAGAGGTTCTATTTTGGAAGCAACTCCTCTTCAAAACAACCCTAACACCTTGTTAAAATTCTCACTCGGTAAATTATTTGACAGATTCTTAGGCGGCTTGTTTTCATTTCATAGGGAAGTTATTACTCCTTTTAAGTAGTGCTAGAGTGCCTAGAAAGCTGTACTACAAATGATTGGAAGAATTGAAATTATTTTAAAGGCTCTTAGGTTGATCGTTTCCATTTCGTTGGGGAGTTGATACGTTTTAGGTAGTGCTCAAGTGTATTAGCTAGCTCCCCCTTTATCTACAAGATTCTATAGATCTTCTAGAATCATGTGTGCATTGATAGTACCCCTTTTATATATATTCTACTGCATTGTTTCATTAGTGCTCCAAAATAAAATTTTAAAAATATAAAATTAAGATAACAACAACAGAACCAACACACCTGCAATTGGGAGAATATTTTGAGAGGGTAAAGGAAAAACTTTATTGGAAGTACATAGAGAAAACCTTTGTAGAATATGAGCTTGTGTGCAGTCCAAGAATGATGCAGTCCCAGCAACTGACAAGTACTGGAATCAGCTAGAAATATAGTTGAATTAATAAAAAGATATTGAAAATTCTAATTTCACCTTAAATTGTGCCACAGAAAAGGAGAAACAGAGTAAGAGATCATGCAGTTGAGTTGGGGAAAGCTTAACCAGACACACAAATATCGATGACTGAATACATTCAAGCCAAGGACTGGAACTTAAAATAGGAGGCCCAAGATCTAAATAGCAACAGCGAATGTGAAGCTTTTGTATGTCATCAATTGTGCCAATTGTAAGCTCCCCTTCTTTGGCAATTGCAAGACTGGACAAGTAATAAGCCAACCATTAGAAATGTCAGCCATAAAAGGATAGAAATATTTCAATGTCATGGAACCAAATAATGCAGGAGAGACACAATGTGCAACAGCTATGGAAAATTTTGCAATTAAGCTTTAAGTTATTAGTGGTAGGTAGCAAACAAAACAGTATTTCAAATAAAAGAGAGCTTGCTTCATTTTGTACTAAGACTGGCCAGTCAAAGCATATGTTTTCATATGACAATTCATATGTGACATTGCAAATCATCAATACACATTACTTTTAAAGACTTCTACATGAATATAGTGCATGTGAGACACTGCAACAATTTGAGAGATATACCAGCTCTCCTCCATATATGTCAAACTTAAAAAAGGCAAAAAGTCCCTAGTTTTTGCCCCTTTGACCAACCTGCTTATCTTCTTGACAGATTTTCAATCATTGGTGAAGAACTGTTCCCAACAAATAAAATGTGATTCTACCATCCACAGTTCCTCGTACAACCCCACCATATGATTAATTGTTCATGATCTTTGGTTACTAATGCAGTGGCCATAAAACCCACAAAACAAATGGATCAGAGCAAAACGAAAAAGGAAGGTTGATTAACCATCTTGAAAAACAGAAGGTGCTAATGAGGCCTGGAAAAATGCGAGTTATTCTCCGACTTATTCAAAGAATGTGGAAAAAGAAAATGTTACTGTAACGGTCCTCTCCCGGATCATCCCGCTAGAAAAGAAAACACATGGCATCATTTGAAAGGAAACACATGGATAGAAAAGTCTTCTCCAAGTCTTTACTTAACCTCCAAGTTTGGGACACATGGCACCATTTGGATGGGAACACATGGAAGTAATAATGAGTCTTAAATAATTATAGTGACACATGGCATGTTATGATTTGTCGGGTAATTCTATAAATAAGCTTGAAATCTATAATACTCGAAGTTCTTAGGCATTGTTGTTCAAGAAGTAAAGCGTTTCCTTTTAAATCAAAGGATATGGTTGATATATGTGAAGTTCCTGGGTAATCACCGAGGAACAAATGAAGGATTTTCCAAAAGATCATGGAGACTACCGCAAGATCTTGACATGTGTCTTAAGCTACATTTAAATAAAGTTTGGAATCCAAAGTAGAATTGAAGAATTATTTGAAATTCGAACCAATAGATTTGTGCCACGTCGTTATTGATCTTATCCTCAAACGCCCAATAGGATGCTTCCAACAGAAGGTGAAAAACAGAAGGTGCTAATGAGGCCTGGAAAAATGCGAGTTATTCTCCAACTTATTCAAAGAATGTGGAAAAAGAAAATGTTACATTCGAAAATTTTGATGATTTAGAAGTACATAGGAATTGCATGCTGTCTGAAAAAATGTCAAGCCATGAAAAAGATGAAAAAATAAAAAATAAAACAAATGGACTAAATAACATCCAGATAAAAGCAGATAAAATTTTATGGTTAAGGAAACTATTTAATGTGATTCTTAGATCCGATAGGATGCCTGGCAAGTAGAAAAAAATAACATTTTGGTACTCATTTACAAAAATAAAGGATATGCGAAAATTACAAAAGAATCAAGCTAATAAATCATCCTATGAAACTTTGAGAAGGGTGATCGAGCAAAGGTTAAAAAGAAAAACCAAAGCCATTTAATTTGAGTCTATGTTCATATATCATCAATAGAAGTAGTCCACTTGTTGAAGAGTTTGATAAAAGTCTCCAATAAACAGAACATTTACATATAGTGCTTATAGATTTAGAAGCAACCTATATAGAATCACCAACAATATTTTAGGAAAGGTTAGAAAGGAATCCAGGTTGTTTACATACAGATTATTCAAAAAATAGGAACATTTGGGACTTCTAGAGAAAATCTTTATACTTTCTCAATTACAATTATATTACATAAAAAATCTGTGTTCGATCCTTAACTCTTTGCTTTAATGATGTATAAACTCACTAAAAATACATTCTAGAAGAAATGTCTTGGTGTATGTTATTTGTAAATGACAGTCCTGACAAATGAAACAAAATGGCATGTATAGTGAACTTGAGTTATGGAAGGACGCCATACAATTTTAAGGTTTCAAGTTGAATAGGTCACAAATAGAATACCTAATATGCAAATTAGAAAGAAATAAATGTGAATGATGTTGTGGTCGGACTTGAAGACCAAATTATTTCAAGAAAAGATCAATTAAAATATCTAAAATAACAGGACCAAAAAAATCAATAATTGAGAAAATTACATAATCAAGACAAGGTGATGGTTAAAATAAGAAAGTGCTTCAAGATTTTATATGATTGTAAAATTGCTTTGAAGTTATAAGGTTCTATTGGATGGCAACTGACTTTCCTTTATGGCATGGAATGTTGGGCAATTAAGTACCAATATGAGTGTAATTGAGTTGGGGATGTTAATTGAATATCCGGCCACACAAAAAAGTAAAAAATGGCAAATTAAGAATGAGATTATTTGTACTAAAGTTGTAGGGTTGCCTATTGAAAAAAAAGAAAAGAAAAGGTGAGAGATGCATTTAAGATGGTTTAAACATGTGATCAGTAAATACATTCAAGAGGAGTGGGTAATCAAAATAAGTTCGTAACAAACAATATAAAGGAAGATTTACAAAAAAAAAGAAATGCAAAAAACTCATAAGCATGACATGGAATATTAGCCTTGCAAAAGATACAAGTAGGATTACAGCTTGGTGCTGCTGTAGAGCATAAAAATATTCACGACTAGAAAGTGTTTTTACAAACTTGGAAGCAAAAAATGATTATTTCTTTAGTTTTATGAGATATCAAATTGACTAAAAATACTCCCTAAAAATATCATTATTTCCAACCATGGCCTCTACAAGTTTAGTTGTGTACCACACTTGGACCATGTGGCATACTGCAATCCTACATTTGCTCCCATTCTATGTTCAAGTACCCTCCAGTCACATAGGTAAAAATATAGGAACTTGGCCAAAAACAAAGCTTGTGATAACATTACTAGGTGGCCTAGAAATACCCCCGCAAGAAAGATGCCCTAGAATCACATGACCCATATTCTGGAAACAACAGAAATTTCTGTATAATCAAACTTCTGACATATCAATTAACATTGTTGGGGAATAAACAACAAATAAAGAGCAAATTTAAGAGTTACCTATCTGGGAAAGCAGAAGAGTTGAAAGGGCACATATGACTGACTTCCTTCAAATTCACGTTGTTGTAAAGTAATTTCTTGTTGCTGCTGTATATGACAGTTGGTCTGTCTGATGCAGCAAAAACATGGGTGGTATTCTTTGATGAGAAAGTATGGAGAGTTATGGGCTGGGTTCCCAGGGATATCTTTTTCCTATCTGTTAACTCCCCAGTGCTCATGTTCAGTAAAAAGTTTAAGAGATGGCCATCTCCAAGGGCGCATAGCAAATAAGATATCTGGAAAAAAAAACACAGCAGAAATTTGGATCAAAAGAGACTAACAGCAGATACACATTACCAGCCATATATAGATGAAATTGGCACATACAGTTCCAAACCCATCTCTGCTTGAAAATTTCCAAGCTAAATGCCAGATTGGTCCCCCATTATTATGGTTCCGCAATGTTATAGCAATGTGGTAACGAACCATAATTTAAGTGGTGCATAGTGAAGAACCAATCTAGTATGAATGCCCTTTTCATACATGCAGTTGGTAGGGTATTCAAGGTTTTACCAGAAAACTTTACATGCCCTAATACAGAATATTGCATGTAGAGCTTGAAAAAATTAAGAAAAGAACAAGAAGATATGCCAGAATAGGTTAAGAAGATAACATACCCCTTCAAATGAACATAATAGGACAGAGCGAGGAATTATCTCTCCTCCTACGCTTTCTTTTGTAATAAGATTCAGATCTGGAAGAGAGAATATTCTCACACTTATATCAGTCCACATTCCAACTGCAGCTAGCTGACTAAAGTTGGGATTTTCACCAATGGGATTTATATCAAGGCAAGATATATCATACTCCAATTGGGCATGTTTTACTTCTGCCAATATCCCATCACCAATTTCTAGGTAAACTAAATGACCACCACCAGTAGCCAACAAAACCTGTCAGAAAATATGTAACAGAGAGCCAATCAATTAATGTTTGTAATACAACAGCATGTAAGACCAAGTGGAACTAAACATAAAAAGAAATGTCATATCAACATATCAAGAAAAGCTACTGTACAAAGTGGAAACACAGACTCATTCTCATGAAAGCAATTAACAGGTTCAATGCCCACAGTGTAACGCCCCTAGCCGGCATCCAGCAAGTAAAATAAAGCTTATATGTGCCACTATCCTGAAAGTAATCTAAATGCATGTACATGTAAAGCTATGAATAGAAGGGAAATATCCTTCGAGCCAATTATCCTATCAAAAGGTAAAAAGCCTTTATAAAAAATTTGACATTCAATCCATGATTATCTTATTGTTTTGATCTGTATCTTTAGGTATGTATCTTCTATTGGAGTTGATAACGAAAAGAGATTGCCTTTTTGTCTGCACAGCATTTCTCTCTTTTTTCTTTGCGTTTTTGTTGAAGATGGTGAGAGTATCTATGTAGCTTCTGTGATCTCTTTGTTTCAATTTCTATCTTCTCTTAAAGATGAAAGAAATAAACAATAATAATTCTCCAAATACCAAAGAAATTAGTTTAGTTTTTAACATGCACTTGATGCCTGCCTAGCTCTTTGAAGTGGGAAGGCTACATGTAGAGCTTGAGTTCCTGCATTAACATTGAGAGCTAGGATTAGGCCTCATGTTCCAACAATAAAAGAAATATATTTGGTCAGGCATGGGAATATGGCTCTTTATTTCCTCAATTTTAATTAATCATCTCTTTAATATAATTTTCTTTATTTTACTGATATATTATGTTATTAATTGTATAGTTTATTTATCTTTTTTATTATAGTTTAATTTATTTTTTCCTTATTACCAATTATTTGACAACAACAATTATCATTTAAGAGGAGTGGTTGTCCCTATTTTTCCATAATCATTTTAGAAATATTATTATATGTTAAGTTTTATTTAAAACATGTTCACAATAATAATTAGGATTTTATATGCTTCCACAAGGTCATTTTGTCTATACAACTTCATTATAATTGTACATATTTTTATAATATATTATTTATTTACTATATCGACGTATTCAAAGGTTCTTGGTACCAATACCATCTCAATGACCATTCTGATACATTATTCGGTATGATATTGATAACAATGGGTCACCAAACTCAGAATAATGCAGGTTGCCTGACTTGCTATTGCTCCAATAGCCTCCATATCTTTGCCCCAAAAAGAATGGCCCCCTCGTCAAGCCATGCATCACAAGATCCATCAACAAATAGAACTTATTTCACACAATGAAGAGACCCAGTTGAAGAATGTTCTCTTTCTAACAATACTCTCACTCGCATGAAGACCCCAATCAATATTATCAGTCATCTATCAATAAGCCTTCTATTGCTTTCAATCAACACCAAACTTAAATGAATAAGTTAAACGATGTTGCTTTTCTTTAACCTTTACATATTCTTCTCCTTGCATTTTTAGCTTCTTTTTAGAGAAACTGCCCTTCAAATTTGAAGGCACTGCCTTGATACCAAGATGAAATATAGAAGAGAACATCAAATGAGTTATTTGATTGATCAATCCTCTTTTTATGCATATGCAGCTGAAACTAAAAAGGGAAGAGAATCAATACAAATGACAACAATCAATCATACCAGTAACAATCCTGATTTTAAGCTATCAAAAATAAAGGTTGTCAAACGCATGTCACAATTTGTCTCAAATCTCAATCACTTTCATACTGATTTTTCTACACATAAGGTCGTGAAACAAATGCCAGCTATTTGTCTGAAATGACTTTAAAATTGTTTCATTTAGAAATATATAAACAATGAAATTATATGCCCATAACTACCCCCAAAAAAATAAGTCTGTTGGCAGGATGGAAAAAAAGAGAACGATAAAGTTACTCTTCCTATTTATGAATAATATCAGGAGGGAGAAAAAATATTATATGGAGAGAAGGGAATTAAGGCTACTTAACTTCCTATAAGTGGGTGGCCAAATTAATAATCACCAACTCCCTTTCATTAAACTAGGCCTGCTAATTGTGGAGATGAAGAAACAGGCATACAAAGGGTTTGACTATCCCTTTAGACCCCTCCCCTCCTACTTATGCTTTGCAGTGCCCACAAATGGTTCAACATAATAAGATAAGAGCTGGAAGGGCAAACTTGACAGCAAATGACCCTACATTCTGTAGCCATGAAATTCTAAGTTTATCCATCTAGATGAACTACCAATGAAGCACAAAATACCAAAACAATAATAACAAGCACATTTGTAACCAATTCCAAAAGAAAGAGATCAGAAATAAACCTGGGTGGCATTAGCAGTGGCCACATTAACTGAATACCCAGATGGGGCAGTCCATTCATCACGCAACATTTTAGAGGTAGAGCTAACCAATCTTACAGAGCTTGAAGTAACCTGTCAAAATGATTCATAAGAAACTGTAAACAGATTATAGTGATCATTTTAGAAGCAAAATATTGATTAGCCACATATTATCCAGCATAATTTATCAATGCTACAAAAGCCCACCCTCTTGCTTATCCCCTGATATTTACAGATAATTAATTTTAGAGACAACTGCATGGAGGATTAATAAGT
This sequence comes from Diospyros lotus, assembly GCF_014633365.1. Classification (NCBI taxonomy): domain Eukaryota; kingdom Viridiplantae; phylum Streptophyta; class Magnoliopsida; order Ericales; family Ebenaceae; genus Diospyros; species Diospyros lotus. Next base: position 27,514,695 of record NC_068342.1, read on the forward strand.
TCATTTTCTGGATAAATTATGAAAATTTAAAAAGGTGACCAAGTAATAATACTCGTGATCAACTATCTTACACAAATTAGTCATTGAAGCCATAAGGGAAGCAGCCTAATTCAATGGGTCACGTTTAGGTATGCAAACCACAAAAAGAGGAAGACACATAAATACAACATTATCAACAAACAAACAAGTTTCATGTGTAAACTTCAATTAAGCTAAGACAGAGCCATCATGTAAGACACACTAAATGATTTACACTAAGATTTAGTTGAAGAATGCTTTTGGTCAAGCCAAAAAAAAAAAGCATTTTGCAAATAATATGACTAAAGATGAGATAATAACCAACCTGCACAAGTTGATTGTACACAGCATCATGACAGAACAAAGTCTGGACTTGAGAACAAATTCCATCTATCTCAGTTTCTTCCAACTCATCATTGGCATTCATTTCCAAAATCCGTGTCTCACTAATAAAACTGACAACCAAGAAAGCATCATAGAGATCATCGGTGGCTCTCCTTAGCGACCACATAATAAATATTATCCGGTACATTAGTAAGTTTAAGTCCACTGGGAACTAACCAACATGCAAAAGTAAATTAATGTGAGGCAAATATGGCTAAAGAAAGCAAATAAAGCTACAAAAAGCACATAATAAATTAACACTAATTTAGCAAACAGAGATTTAAACCATATGAAAGCAAAGAAGCAACCTGTTTGTAAGTCAAGACCTACGTGTTTATAGAATTGGTAATGGCGAGATTCAAATAGACCAGAAGGGATAAGTTACAAGGGCTATTGGGTCTCATAGAATAACACATGATGGGTAGGGCTTAAGGGCTAAAAAGTGCAAGGAAATTAAGGGTTGGGCTTGGGTTTCTAAATAGGTTTTTTTTTTTCCTGTAAATTCTAAATAGGTTGGGTACACCAAACTTGTAACAGGTAGAAAACTGATTCTTTTTTCCCCCTTCTCTCAATTGAGGGAACAACACTGGAGTACAGTGGGAGAACACATATAAAACTGGGTAGTTAAGAAAACAAAATCCAATGAATACTTGCAAAAATCTATTATATTATATAATATAAGAATAAACAAACACACAAGCACTAAAATCTAAAAGCACAATTATATGTATGTATACAACTTAATTGGTAGATCGTATGTCATGATTCTTGAATAATGGTATGTGGCTTACAAATAGGGAATGAATAGACTAGTAAACACAAGATTACAAGAGTCAAACAATATCATTTAGTACAAAACAGAGTAATGAGCTGAAAATTTTCACCAACATTTATGGCTGAAAAATTACCTGCATAATGAATTAATAGCATTGGGCTGCTTCCATCCTTAGCTTGCCTCCCTGTGCTTCTAGATAAATTTTTGCTAGCAGTGTCACTATCCACCAAACCAAGCTGCCAGGCTTTTAAGGTTACTGGTATTGTCACTTCGGCACCAGGTTTCAGGGGAAGAGCACCTTTTAAAGTTTCATACGGGATGGATAAAACAGAGTCTTGGTTTTTTCCTGACAAAAAAACATGTGCCTGCTCAACTAGAATTGTCCCAGCATTGGCCAGACTGATCCACAAATCACGAATCTCACCTTCATATAAAATTATAGCTCCGTCTCCTCCTACAACATGTGACACTAGCAATGGTAATGGGGGTACCACTGAAATATTTGGAACTGAGACATTTTTCAACTTTTTAGATCCACAGCAGCGGAAAGGGTCAGAGAGCACAAGACCTTGTGCTGCTCCAAGTAGCAAGTTGTCTACATCCTTGAAAAGGTGCTCGGTAATAACGCCAAAACAATGAACTATGAATCAATGAATTGTCACTGGTCCAACTTTAGTTGGAATGCCTGATAAGGTGATCACCTTTGAAGAATTAGGTGGAAGATTTACACTGATAGGAAAAGCATCAAAGTTTCCAGAATGCACCGACATACAGATACTATCCACCATTAAATCAAAGCCACAAGGGTTGGCCAATTCCACCAACACCTGGACTGGCTCTCCAACAACCCAGATCAGTTTCTGCTTACTGGTATGATTTGTCCCTCCCTTGCTGAATGGTGTATAAGTAAATGGTCCAGAGGGAGCTGATCCTGCCCACCAATCTTCTCTTGCTGGATGGCGTTTTACAATGTCCATTTGTAAGAAGTGGAGAGGAAATGAATGCAACCTAGAAGGATTAAAATAGAGGACAAAATAATACTAAATCATTGAAAAATGCATGTGAAAGGATACTCCAACTACGAATTTATAGTAACCATTGGATCAAATAGGAACCTGGGCGATAGAATTGGATATTTGGGACAAAGGCAAGGACCTTCATGCATTCTTGAAATTAAAATTTATTAGTCTCAGGAAACTGCATGGCACTTCATCCTCAGAAGCAGATTTTTTTGAGAAAAAAAGAAAAGAAAAGGAAAAGCATTAACCAAACATGTTTTGGTAGGATTGGAATCTTGAGTAAAGCCCCAGCATTCTAAAGCAGATACACACCTCACAAATACTAGCACATACATCTAATTCTTAAATATTTGGGGGGTATGAGAAATAGTGAATGCTCTGATGTTTAACAAAAAGAAAATGTTTCAAGGTTTCAGAAAAAGTCGTTTGTAACACGATTTAAGAATTTCTGAGATGGGACTGTTTCAGGAGCAGAGCTTTTCAGTACTATCATGAACAATTAGAGGGCTGCGTAGCTCATGAACAATTATATAATGTGGCTCTCCTGTTTCTAAAACCTCTAATTGTTCTCAGAGAATTTTAAAAATATCATTCTTACTTCCAATTGTGAGTGCTTGTATCACTCTAAGCTATCAAGTCCTTCAGCTTAGCTTGAGCAAGTGAGCGGCTCCATGAGTTGTCCCCCCAGGCATCGAGCCTATCTCCATGTCTCCAATTTTTGAGCTTGTTTACATAACTTGCAATAATAATAATATGCTATGTGTTATTGATTGGACTAGTCTAGGCACCCCTCAGTTCAGCAAGATCTCTCTGCCCAACCATTGCATATGTTAAAAAAATACTCACCACCCCATTTGGTTAGGTCATAGGAATTCTCCACCCATCTCATGCATGTTTGATGGGTCCCATGTGCCATTGCTGACTATGATAGGAGCCGCTCCTAAGGATCCTATGTCTTTAGTAACTCAAATGGCTTCAGTAACGTCAGCTGAGGCAGGGCTTAGGGACTCCTTCATGCAGGACCTTCAAGGTTTTATGGAATGGAGGCTGGAATTAGGAGTTCGTCAAGAACAAATTATGGAATGGAGGCTGGAATTAGGAGTTTGTCAAGAACAGATCCTCCACTACGAAGGATCCTCACCTTGATTGGTTCTAAAGAGAGATTGTTCAAAGATGAAGAATATGGAAGGCCTGAGTTTATCACTTACACCGTGTGACTTGTGTCATGATTGCATGATCTCCATGATTTCACAATACAAATGCTGCTTCTAACTATATGCATGACTACTCCATTGTCAATGTGCAGTCACCCCACTAATGAAGTTTTAGCCCTAACGACCATGTTCCTTGGGGTATCAGCTTGTTAGGATCCTAGAATAATTCCTGATTTTACGGGATTAGATTTAAGTCAACTTTCTATTTTATATTTGGTATTTTCTATTCTATGTTCAGTAGTTTCCTATCTGTGTATTCCTAGAATAAAGGGATCTTAATGACCTTTATTCCTATATATTGTAATACCCATTGATGGAACAAGATTATGGGAGAATTCTTCAACAAAAATTATTGTTTCATGTGGCTTGCTTCCTCCACCATAAATATGGGGTTGAAATGATTGCAATGGACCCATGACCATCCCCACCAGTATCACCAGTATATCTAGTAGCACATCTTAGCTAACTCTTATCTTGAAGAGGCTTGAAAATTTTGGAAAATGTAGAACATTTCAGACAATAAAGGATATAATTTCATGTCAAGCCTTTAGGGTGTGCTTGGGTGCACAAGATTCCCATCTTTGCAAGGGTCAAGGGAGAGATTGTATGCAGCTTTACCCTAGTTTTTTTTCAACAAAGCTATTTCCAGAATCTGTGAACTTCTAGTTACATTGGAGCAATCTTATTGTTGCTACCAAGGCTTTGCAAAATGGCTATTTCATGTGAAGTCTCTACAAAAGCATAAATCTCCCTTGTGTTCCTTCATGTTACAACAAAATTACAACAACAATAACAGGCCTTAATACCACTAGAAGGGGTTGGCTATATGAATTATAGACCTCCATTTTACATTAGTAAGTTTAAGTCCACTGGGAACTAACCAACATGCAAGTTATTCCTCATAGTTGCCTTTCGCACACAAATCATGTATTAGCAAATTCTTTATATCCTCTTATAGAATGCAGACAATTTTTTTTAAGCACATAGGAATCAAACTCATATAGGAGTCATTTGTAGCTGTAGCCTTTAACATAGCAATAGCCATAAAACCACAAGAACTTAGAGAACATGTCGTACTTGTGTTGGTCAATTGTTTAATTACTTTTTTCCATTGGATTCGCTTTGGACACTTTGGAGGACAAATGCAATCTTTGCTTATACACAGAAGAACCAATATAAGAAGTTAAGAAAGTACCTTGTGCTGCTGGATGAAATAAAGAATCATCTTAGTTAATTAAGAAAATAACTTGAGATCAGTCTATCCTGGTTCTCATTTAGAAAAACAATATTCAACACCAACAAAGTACCTGATAAAAGGTAAGAAAGGATCAGCACAGCGAGTTCCTGAAGGAAGCCTTTCTGCAGAATTTGCAAGTGCACTTGCAAGACCATTTTTTCCAATTGGAGTAATTAGAGGATAGTAGGATCGAAGAAGTCGTGCAGCTGCACTCCATGCAGCAAGAGGATCTCCAGCTCGGACAGTAGATAGCAAGATCTCTCTTAGCACAACCATCTGCAATGTGCTCCACTGTGACTCAAATAGTGAGACTATGGAATGATGATGCACTTTCCCAGCATTAGCATGAATTGATCCTGTTTCCTATGGTACATATAGAGTACGACAAGGAAAAAAAACTAAAAAGTTAGAAATATGAGAGTTTTTTAATTGCAGTCAACACAGTTTAAAATTTCCTTTCTAGAAACATAATTTGAAAAAATCACGAAGCCTAACATCAATGAAAGTGAACCAAGCCAGAACCTACCATCCATCCCTAATTTTTAGTCCCCAACCATGTAAAGATACTATTCTTCGATTAATTACTCGATAAAATAAGCACTATGCCAGAATATTTCCTGGACTTGCATTATTCATTTCCTGTACAAATGAGTTCATAGAATATTCAAAATAAAAAAATGGAGAACCTTAATATTAAAAATTAATTATTGTCAAGCTACAAGAAGAGTTACCCCACAACTCATCAGCTTAATTACTAAACAAAAGGCTGTGCATAGTAGAACAGCTAGCATTTTTGTGACTAGCATTGTAATATCAATGCTTGCACCATGTGATACTATTAGACTTGCATGGATAACTCTTATCTCGTCCCTACAATATTAAATGTAGTTGGTACAGAACACTGGGTTATCAATCATACTCGTGGGCACATTATCTGGTCTTAGTAGATCACATCAACCACATTGTGATAAGCTCAAATGTGTAAATAAGGATGTTATTTGGTAACAGATTTGCAAAGTTCTCCCATCATATAATCCTCTAGATGTTTTCTTTCGATATATTCACTCTTTTTTTCCTTTTCTTAAATTCATTTCCTGGATGATTTGTTGTAATTTGTAGTGTTTTAATTCTTTATGATTTCAACCCCTTTTCAGCAGTTCTTCTTCATCTACATTGTTATTTATCTTAAAAGAAAAGGCTATTGCTAATTCATTTGGTGCAAAACTAGAGGTTTTCTTCTCCTTGATTTGATGTAATCATCAATTTGAAGTCAAAATGAACTTTAATTTGGCTGATACCATAGTACTGTGTTTATTAAATCCGTAGATTACTTGATAATGGGAGTGAGAGTTGGCATCCTTTCCATATCCAAATGCATGTTCGCATGTTCTCAATCAGGAAACCATAGTCTTATCAGTTCTCTCATCCAAAACATTTCCAAGACATACTGGTATAAGTAACCTTGCAAGTGCTGGCATGTTGCTGATGATAAGATAACAAAAAGCACACATAACCAAGGAAGAAGAGAAAGAGGAAGAAAGGTGGAGGAGAAGGAGAAGAAAATACAGGGAAGAGAAGAGAAGTAGACATGATAAGGAAAGGAGAGGAGAGGAAAAAGACAAAACAGAGAAGAGAAGAAAGAAAGAGAAGCAGAAGAGAAGAATCTGGGAGGAAGAGGAAATATATCCGAGGAAAGAATCCAGATTTTGTTTCAGTAATCAATAACCCAAATCTGAAAACTCCTTACACTCATGAGGTACTTATAAACTCACAAATCCCTACCAAACTAGGAATCCTAGATAAAATGGGAAGCAAAAATCAAACATTCCTAATCCTTACTAAACTCAGAAGCTAAATTAAGGAAACAGAAACATAGGATCCCTGAATAACTAAAACCCTACACTAGAATTATGAAGTTCTAAAATAATTAACACTTTTGATGTCCATCAGAGATTGAAATGCCCAACAGGTACAAAAGAAACAGGAGAGAGAGAGAGAGAGAGTAATGGTAAATTAATAATCTACATTAGCTATCAACAAGCAGCAACCATGGCAAGTGAACAGATATCATGATACAGCAGTTATTACTTGCTAGTTCATCAACTAATACACAATAACAACACAATCATAGGTGTTTTTGTAGTTATCATCAACTAATGCCTGAGCATAATCATAGATGCCAAACTATTCTTTGCTCACTCGCATTTGGAAGAGAACTTTTAGGAATAGATGCTCTGCTTTGAACACGATATGCTTCTGTCGTCATTGCCAACACTTGCATGGCCCTGGTAGCAGCCTCTGTATTTTCTTGTTGGAAGTACAGCTGTGCTACTTGCCTTGAGAAAAAGGCAGCTTTCCGGTGATATCCTAAATTTCAAAAAAGACGGGCTATTTCAACATATAATATTAGTCAGTTGCTGGCATCAATCAAAGATTTAGCTCCATCTGCAGCGGCTGTCAACAATTCGACTACCTCCTTGGCCAGTTCTCACCTATCAATTAAAACAAACAAACAAACAAAAAATTAACACAAAGTATCTGATTTAAGAATGGACAGAAAGTGAAGAATCCTTGGCTTATGTTTTTCATTTCAATCTTTTCTCTACTTCCCTGACCCAAGGGTGAAGACAAGCCTTGGAGATGCTAATCAACTTGAAATAAGTATACCAGAAAATTTGACAGCGATTTAAAATCATAAATTGATAGCATATTATGGAGATAAATTACATAAAAAGAACTTGTTCCAAAGATTAAATTAGTAACTTCATAGAATGATGAAAAAACTGGAACCAAGGTCTTAGAATCACAAACCTGAAAGCAATTTGGAAGTCCATTTAAGTCACAAGCCTAAATACAATTTGTAAGGTCGCTACTCTATGATTGGAAGGTCATAGGACCAAGTTGAGCAAACAGCCCCCTTGCAAAAGCAAGGGTAAGGCCACATATATAGACAACCCTCCCCAACCCTCAAGTGTGGAGTCTTGTGCACTAGGGATGCCCTTTACTGACCCAAATATTTATACCAACATGCATAGTTGAGCTTTACAAAATTCTAGAGGATGTTGATATCATCAAACAAACCAAACTTCTATTCAAATAATTAGAATAATGAAATCCCATTTTACCAAGTCCCAGTCTACATTCTACCAAAATCTCAATAAATATTCAAATATCCTAGAATTTAGGTGTCTATTTGACATTCAAAATCTATGCAGATGCTAGGTAATCGAATATTTACCATTAGTTAAAACATGGTTCTAATGTTTATTTTCAATTGTTTGTCTCGTCACATACATGGTTTTTTTTTTTTTTACTAAATTAAAAAAGTAAGTCCAACGTCAATAGATTCCTGAGTTAGTCCTAATAACGTGACGGGTGAATGACCTTTAATTATCAATGAGATTGAGTAACTCCTTGCTAGGTTTTGATAGTAATATAATTAACCATCTCACTGAATTAGTAATGGTGCAAACCACACGAGACCCGAATGGTTAGCATGCCACCCCCAATGTTAGAACACTAACTGCCTTGGCATACTTCACACACTAACTGCCTTGGATATATGACATTTACCCATGACCCTAATGCATTAGCATTCTTAAGATATCCCATGAAATCGTAGAGCAAGTTCTTGATATAACAGACACATAAAAAAGAGCAAGATTAATCACTAGCAAAACATAGTAAGGTTATTGGCACAACCTTAATATAAAGTATAAGATAATATAAATCCTTCAAATCAAAACTCAAGTACCATCACTTGAGTATACGATCATTTACGTAACAATCTTGACGCCTAGCACTTAAACATCAATTATGAAATATATAATACATTACTCTAAAATCTTGAAGAATACTGACACATAAAATACTTAGCAGGTTATGACCAAAACGCTCATATGATAACATTAATAGATAGAACCCCAAAGAAAGGTATTTACAAACATATCAATAAAACATACGGCTAAAACACTCTAAAACATATTAGAACATTAATAGATAGAACATACTAAAGGAATTCTCTCCCCCTTTTTGAAATATTCATTCTAAGACTAAGTACACCCAAATATTGCAAGAATATATATATTTAACAACAAGCTGATCAAAAAGAAGATTTACTATCTTCTTAAGAAATCAAACCTTAGATAGATTTAAATAGAGGACATGCTTCCCCCACAAACAAGCCACAATTCTTTTAACACTCAAGCCACAAACAAGCCACAAATGTTCTAACCTATTTGAGTCATCTTGACAATTTAGGCAAACATTAATCAACAAAAGCAAATAATTCAAAATCATAAATCAAGTTTAAGAAAATTTGAACTAATATATCAAAGCTAAAGTGCTTTCAAGCACTAGGATTCTAGTCCTATGACACTCGAGTGACAAGCTCGAGTTTCTTTTTAAAAATATCTATTCTATTTTAGCAACTCGAGTAACACTTCCCCATTACACGACTAATATTCCATAGAGACCTATATCTATACACACTTACTCGAGATTACCTTTAACCTAATACAATCGTAGGCAAACCAATCATTTGACTACCACCTCATCAAAACATCAAGATTTTTCACTTAATTATCTAAATGCAAATCATGAATATTCAATCAAATATGTATGCACTTAGGTATAGAAATACCTTAGTCAACAAACAATCATTTTCATCATAATCAAAGATCATTCAAAACATCAATCACGAAAGAAGAACAAGCTAATTCAAGAATTTTATAAATCATACACTCATAGCAAGATTCATCATCAAAACATTAGGACATAGCACTCAATGAGCAACTTCATTTAAGACACTATAATATAATTTAGCATGTATTTTAACAGATACAGACGTACCTCAATTAACACCATAAGGTCATATCCAAAACAATTCATATTGACAGGCAAAAGATGATTTCATATTCGAGACTTTAATAATCAGCAAAAGCCCGGCTAGTCAAACAGAAGAAAAGACACATTGCCCCCAGAGAGGTTGAGGTACTTGGAAAAAGAAGTAGACAAACTCCTTGAAGCGGGATTCATTAGGGAGGTCCAATACCTCGTGTGGCTAGCGAATGTCATGATGGTGACAAAAGCTAATGGAAAATGGCGAGTATGCATCGATTTTACAAACCTGAAGAAGGCCTGTCAGAAAGACTCCTACCCACTCCCCCGAATAGATAGGCTAGTTGATGATACCTCCGGATATACTGTGCTGAGTTTTTTGGTTGCGTTTTCGAGCTACCATTAGATCTGAATCTATCCGCCTGATGCTGAAAAAGACGACCTTTATCACAAAAAATGGGACGTACTGTTACCAGGTGATGCCTTTCGGTTTGAAGAATGCATGGGCCACGTATCAGAGAATGGTCAACAAAGTATTCAAAGATTTTCTAGGGGAGGAGATGGAGGCCTATGTGGATGACATGATAGTGAAGAGTAAGCAAAGCGAGTCATACGCCCAACAATTGAAGAAAGTTTTGGCAGTGTTCTGGGAGAATAATATGCGTTTGAATTTTGACAAGTGTGCATTTAGGGTGAAATCAAGAAAATTCCTAGGATACATGATTACTCACAGGGGGATAGAGGCCAACTCAGAAAAGGTGCAAGCAAAGATTGACATGCAGTCCCCTTCATCAGTACAAGAGGTTCAAAGGCTGATGGGTCAGTTGACAGCTCTGAGCAGGTTCCTCTCCAAATACGCTGAACGCAGCCTCCCTTTCTTCAAGGCCTTAAAGGGGGGTAGGGATTTTCAATGCACTACCAAATGCGAAAAGACATTTCAAGAATTGAAGGAGTACCTAAAGGAGATTCCCCTATTGACTCAACCGAAAACAGGAGAAAGGCTATGCCTATATTTGGGAGTCAGTCACCACGTTGTAAGCGTAATTCTTGTTAGAAAGATGGAACAAGTCGACAGCCTAGTTTATTATGTGAGCAAGGTTTTGCAGGGAGCAGAGTTGCGATACCTCCACGCTGAAAAGGTAGCTCTGGCGCTGATAACAGTAGTGAGAAAATTGAGACCCTACTTTCAGGCCCACACCGTGACAGTGTTAACAAATCAACCATTAAGACAAATCCTACAGAAGCCTGAGTGTTCGGGAAGGTTAACCAAGTAGGCTATTGAACTCAATGAGTATGATCTCAACTTCGAGCTCAGAAAGGCAATAAAGGGGCAAGCATTGGTAGATTTTATAGTGGAGTGCAATCACTCCCCAACAGCAAAAGAGGTGCCCAGGAAAGAGTTGATGTTATTTGTAGACGAGGCGTCCAATGCGAATGGAGTAGAGTAGGAGTGGTATCAATCTCCCCCTAGGAGGCGTTGGAATACTCCTTGCGTTTCACCCTTCCCAGTTCCAATAACACGGCTAAGTACGAAGCGCTGCTAGCGAGGATGAAACTGGCTGAAAAGTTGGAGGTAATTGATCTAATGGCTCACAGTGACTCGCAGTTAGTTGTGGAAAAGTTTCAAGGGACTTACGAAGTAAGGGTCCCAACGTCGTCCCATTATCTGCAGAAGGAAAGGGAATTGGCACACAAATTCAGACGCTTTGAGCTAATCCAAATCAACAGATCCCTCAACCAACATGCAGACGGGAAGTCCAAGCTAGCCTCCACTCGGGACACCCTCGGACGACCGATTCATATGGAGGTCTTACAACGGCCAAGTATAGATGAAAAGGAGGGATAGATGCATTGCATTGATGTGGCCAATGAGATATCTACTTAATCAAGAGCTCCCGACAACACCTTCAAAGGCTAAGAAGCTCAGGATCAGCGCGATGTCTGTGTAGTTGAGGAGCTCTCTCATTTCCCAAGCATTCAGTGCGGAGAACATGTCCACTAATGTAAACAGCTATCACGACCCAATTAGTTTAAAATGAAATGACTACTTAAGCATCATGATTGAAATAGCAATATGTAAAAAAAAAAAAAAGAAAAAAAAAAGGGAAAGGAATACAAGCGAATAAAAGGTAAAAGATCACTACAGTGATAATTGCCAGCGTTGAAACTGCATGTAGACCTCCACAGAACAATCCAACGACTTCCTGCAGTCAAAAACATCATAAAAACATAGCCAAATAAACTATTTTCCACTGAACTTAGCGTCATTTTTCACTATTATCCAGTTTTCACATTTTTTTCAATTTTATCATCGAACTTTAACTTTTGTTTTAATTTTGCCCTAAAGCAAACCGGCGTGTGGCCCTCCATACGTGACGCTGACGTGGCGTGCTGTTGTGTCCAATAATGGACGCATTAGCAAAACAAACACATGTTTGACTTTGATCCAAATCTGACCCAGTGGGTTGACTGAACATTTAATAGGTCAAAACTCATCTTCTTCCCCAAATCACCTAGGGTTTTGCCTTCCACCTCGCGCTACTGCCGCCCCCGCCGTTGTCATTTTTGCTTTTTCCTGCTCCTGGCCGCCTTCTTTCTCACTCTTCATCGCCGGTGCCTTGCTTCCATTAATGGCGGCCACATGAGAAGCCGATTGTAAAAGGACGAGAGAGGGGAGAAGACCGAAGGTCGAGGGGAAAAAACGACCATGGCGAGATCGATGTTTAAAAGATGACAAGGGCCATGGGTCTATTGCTGTCGATCGATTGCGCCTTGCTTCCGCCATCGTCGACGATGTTCTCCAAAATCGAGCTTGACCGTGACTGCCCTAACTGACGATTCGTGTCCCCTTTTGGCCGATGGCTCGCCGACGTGAGTCATCGTTCTAGTCAACCGATTTACACGAGTCTTCTCAGCCAAGGGTCGAATCTCGGCATTGTAATGGCCATCGACGCAATGGCCAATGACCTCTGGTCACTCCCATAGCCGAACAGCTTCGTACTCGACATGGCTTGCGTGGCGTGACCAGAGGGTTGAGGCCTCGCGTGACCCCTCGATGAGAGAACAAAAAGGCGACCGCGATGAAGGAAGGCGACGACAACTCTTTAGGACGTAAAACCTAGTGGCCTGAGGGATGAAGATGATGGGTTTCTTTTGCTAAGGTCTCCAACAATTGACACATCAGCACGTCACCTAAGCGCCACGTCTGCTGGGGCACACGCCTGTCCGCTTGGGGATAAAATTGAAATCAAAGTTTAAATTTGATGACCAAATTGAACTAAATGTCAGAATTGGACAAAATTCAAAAATGACCCTAAGCTCAGGATTAAATAATCTATTCGGCCTAAAAATATATTGCTCTAAGAAGGGGGAAGAGAGGAAGAGTAATGCATAATGAAACTCACAACCTCTTTAAGAATAAGCTTTAGTCGCAGAACAATTTTCTCGTAAGAGCGTGAAATCTCGTACTTCACCTGAGCAAAACATCTTATAGTCAGTATAGCGCCAAAAATTCCCTACATAAAAATTGTGCACTTGATAAAAAAATCAATGACGGTAAGTAATGATGAAACATAAGTACTCGATCAACAATTTAATAATATTGAAATGCTCAAATACTTGAAAGAAGATTAACAAAATGAAGTGGTTTTAAGAATCATTTGATCCACCCTCAACAAATAAGTACAATCCACCAAAATGCAGTGAAAATATTTTACATGGATAACGCCACAAAATAAAATAGTTGCAGAAGATTTTGTCCAGAAATACCATACCTCGTTGGCTGAGAAAGTAAGAACGAAGAGCTACTTGTCTACGTAGGATTGGAGCTCTCATTTCCCAAGCATTCAGTCCTGAGAACCTGCTCATTGATGTAAAAAGTTATCACGACCCAATTAGTTTAAAATGGAATCACTATTTTAACATCATGATTGAAATAACAAGAGATAAAAAAAATAAACAAAATAAAAAGAAAGGAATATAAGAGAATAAAAAGGTAAAAGATCACTACAGTGATAACTAAAAGCGTTGAAGCTGCATGTAAACCTCAAAAGAACAATCCAACTATTTTACGTAATCGAAAAATTCATAAAAATATATTGATCCAAGAAAGGGATGAGAGGGAGGGCGATGCCTAATATATTGTGCAAAAATACAATACTTGGATCGCTAAGAAAATAAGATCAAAGTCTTACATAACTGTGTAGTATAGCAGCTCTCTCATTTCCCAAGCATTAAGTGCGGAGAACCTGCCCACTGATGAAAAGAGCTATTAGTACCCAATCAACTTAAAATGGAATAACTATTTAAATATCACGATTAAAATACCAAGACGTAAAAAAAAAAAAAAAAAATAGGGAAAGAAATACAAGGGAATAAAAGATAAAACATCACTATAGTGATAACTAAAAGCGTTGAAGCTGCATGTAGAACTCCAAAGAACAATCCAACTACTTTCCGTAATCGAAAAATTCATAAAAATATATTATCTTAAGAAGGGTAAGAGACGGAGGGCGATGCATAATATATTGTGCAAAAATACCATACCTGGGTTGCTGAGAATGTAAGATCAAAGTGTTATATGTCTGTGTAGTTGAGGAGCTCTCTCATTTCCCAAGCATTCAGTGCGGAGAACATGTCCACTGATGTAAACAACTATCACGACCCAATTAGTTTAAAATGAAATGACTATTTAAGCATCATGATTGAAATAGCAATACGTAAAAAAAAAAAAAACGGAAAGGAATACAAGGGAATAAAAGGTAAAAGATCACTACAGTGATAACTGCAAGCGTTGAAGCTGCATATAGACCTCCACAAAACAATCCAATGACTTCCTGCAATCGAAAACATCATAAAAATATGGCCAAATAGACTATTTTACACAGAACTTAGCATCATTTTTCACTATTATCCAGTTTTCACATTTTTTTCAATTTTATCATCGAACTTTAACTTTTGTTTTAATTTTGTCCTAAAGCAGACAGGCGTGTGCTTGTGGCCCTCCATATGTGACGCTAACATGGCGTGTTGTTGTGTCCAATAATGGACACATTAGCAAGAGTGCGTTTTTGTTCACCCTCTTTAACGAGGGTGAGGACCCTCGTTAAAGAGGGTGAACAAAATCGCACTCCATTAGCAAAACAAACCCATGTTTGACTTTGATCCAAATCTGACCCAATGGGTCGACCAAACATTTAATGGGTCAAAACTCATCTTCTTCCCCAAATCACCTAGGGTTTCGCCTTCCACCTTGCGCTGCTGCCGCCCCCGCCGTTGTCATTTTTGCCCTTTTCCTGCCCCTGGCCGCCTTCTTTCTCACTCTTCATCCCGCCGGTGCCTTGCTTCCATTAATGGCGGCCACATGGGAAGCCGATTGTAAAAGGACGAGAGGGGAGAAGACCAGAGGTCGAGGGGAAAAAACGACCATGGCGAGATCGATGTTTAGAAGATGACAAGGGCCATGGGTCTATTGCTGTCGATCGATTGCGCCTTGCTTCCACCATCGTCGACGATGTTCTCCAAAATCGAGCTTCATCGTGGCTGCCCTAACTGACGGTTCGTGCCCCCTTTTGGTCGATGGCTCGCCGACGTGGATCATCATTCTGGTCGACCGATTTAGGCGAGTCTTCTCAGCCAAGGGTCGAATCTCGGCATTATAATGGCCATCGACGCCATGACCGATGACCTCTAGTCACTCGCATGGCCGAACAACTTCGTGCTCGACATGGCTCGCGTGGCGTGACCAGAGGGTTGAGGCCTCGCGTGACCCCTCGATGAGAGAACAAAAAGGCGACCGCGATGAAGGAAGGCGGCGGCAACTCTTTAGGATGTAAAACCTAGTGGCCTGAGGGATGAAGATGATGGGTTTCTTGTGCTAATGTCTCCAACAATGGACACATCAGCACGTCACCTAAGCGCCACGTATGCTGGGGCACACGCATGTCCGCTCGGAGATAAAATTGAAATCAAAGTTTAAATTTGATGACCAAATTGAACAAAATGTCAGAACCGGATAAAATTCAAAAATGACCCTAAGCTCAGAATTAAATAGTCTATTCGGCCTAAAAATATATTGCTCTAAGAAGGGGGAAGAGATGAAGAGTAATGCATAATAGAACTCGATGAAGAGTAATGCATAATAGAACTCACAACCTCTTTAAGAATAAGCTTTAGTCGCTCAGCAATTTTCTCGTAAGAGCGTGAAATCTCGTGCTTCACCTGAGCAAAACATCTTACAATCAGTATAGCGCCAAAAATTCCCTACATAAAAATTGTGCACTTGATAAAAAAATCAATGACGATAAGTAATGATGAAACATAAGTACTCGATCAACAATTCAATAATAATATTGAAATGCTCAAATACTTAATAGAAGATTAACAAAATGAAGTGGTTTTACAACTAGTCAAACCTTAACAGTTAAGCATCATCTAGTTGCACAACCGAGTTCCATTACTGGTTTGCAGTAATCATGTTTCCTGAAAACCCATAGGCATTCACTTTTCCATATTCTATGTATTTTAAGATAGCTAAAGGTGCGAGGATAGATTATTAAACGTGCAACTAAGACTTGATCTAACCTGGTGGATGGTGTGAATAAACAAGTTCTTCCTCAACCGAGCACAACCCTTTCCCTAGTAGAAGAAAATATCCATGCCTTAAGTGTTAGGGAAACTGAGTTGCAAAAAAAAGAAAAGAAAAAGAAACAGGTTACAATTTCTTGGGATAAGATCATAATCAAGTATAAGTGGCTTGAAATTAAAGCGGAATTGCAATTGTTTAAAAGGAACCCAATCATAAAGCCAGACGTCAGGCACCAAGAAAACCCCAACGATTTTTCCATCAAAGAATCATTTGATCCACCCTCGACAAATAAGTAAAATCCACCAAAATGCAGTGAAAATATTTTACATGGATAATGCCAAAAAGTAAAATAGTTGCAGAAGATTTTGTCCAGAAATACCGTACCTCGTTGAAGTGTTAGGGATACTGAGCTGCAAATTTTGTCCTAAAGCAGATAGGAGTGGTTTTTAACTTTAGAAATCTGGAAGTATTGTTCAATCAAGGAAGGCGTGCATGTGGCCAAGGGGATGAGGTGACCTCGATTGTGGAGAAGGAGAAGTGGTTGGGGACTATCGCTAAATTTGTAGCGATCGCGAGCAAGGCCAAAAGGTGTTTATCCATTGCGATTACCGGCTATGTTCGTGAGTACATAGCAAGAAGGAAGGCAAGTGTGGGAAGCAGATCCTTGAGCATGCTGATCATCGCTAATTGCAGACATAGGCGGACATGTACAATTGATTGAGGCGAACTTAAGATTGCGGATTTTGATTTTAGGGAAGACGACTCAGATCTCGGTGAATTCTGAGTCGCTAGATTAGGCGATTATTGGAGGCAAATTTGGAGCTGATATAAGTCCGGAATTAGTAGGCAAAGCAAATTTTGTAAACCAATCCGACTGGAATTCTGGAGGCGACCTTCCTCGAATAGGGATCTAATGCACCTGATCTTGATCCTAGCTACAATCTGGAAATGGGGATAAACTCAAGTGTCCCTGATTGCAAATCAAATCAGATCGGTTCCTTTGAAGCGAAGTTGCGCGATTTTGAGCCAAGCAGAGATAAGGAATTCCGGTGATTACAGAGCTTGTGGTCGATGATTGGGTAAGAAAGGAGGCAGGCCTGGGGTGAATTGAAGCAAAGCTGATCAACATGTGGTTGTTGTAATATTGGAAGGTGAAGTAGACCGGCCATTTCAATTGTGTGATTCCAAGTCTAATCGTTGCGTGTGCACTGGGTTTGGGCGAACTTAGGGTGTGGAATTTAGATTCGAGGAAGGAAAATCAGAGTGGCGCAGCCGGATATTTGATCTAAAACGAGTCCAGAAGTTGAGATTAAGAAGGCGACGGTTCTTAGCTATTGCATCTTAACTAAGGCGGAATTGAAGGCAACACGAGGTGAACTAGATGGAATTCGGATGGGATGCTATTAAAAGTGGGAAACGCCAGAACCAAGGGCAGGTGGATGACCGCTTGGAGACCTTGGAGATGGGGTGTCGGCAAGCTCAAAAGGAGATCAACCAGAGCCAATCGAAGTATGCGGGTAAGCTGGATTTAGCCTTTAGCAGGCTCCGGGAGGAAATTGATGGGTTCCGCCAGCAGATCAGCCAGCAATTGAATGCCTTGAGCATGTTAGCTAGGCAACCTAATGTCTGCCTTCCGATGGAATTCACCCCCAGGGCTTCATCAGTGCCCATTCTAACGATGCCCTAAGGAATAGACAGAGATCACAAGATTCGAGGGAGTATCAGGAAGCGGAGGACAAAGCTAAGGTAGAGGAGGATAATTGGGACCAAGGGGTTGGCAATAATCACTCCACCATTCCAGAGTCACAAATGGACATTCCCCCGTTTGAAAGAGAAAGACCTCAGTGGTGGATCCGACGATGCGAACGGCTGTTCTACCAACACCGAGTAGTGGAAGGGGCGAAAGTGAAAATGGCTGCAGCTTATTTGGATGGTGTTGCAGATGCTTGGTTCGAAAATTGGAGCTGGGAAAGGGTAGAATGGAGCTGGCCACAGTTTGTAAACGCCTTGTGTACTTGGTTTGGAGAAGGCCCAAAACTAATGTTGTCATTGGAGTTCCTAAGGCTGCTCATCAAGTAGTGCAGGGAGCTGATGAAGTAGCAGTGGAAAAGGAAGATGGTGTACGTGCAATTGATGCAAAGTATGAGACTTAGGTGCTACATGAGGAAATACTTGCTGAAAGTGTGCCTAGGGTATACTCCAGCAATCAGCAAGTAGGAGGTTGGGGCAAACCTCATGCTGAGGAATATGATAGTCCGCTCGATGGTGATATTTCTGGAGTTCTGCAACAAGACCAGCCCAACTATGAGGAAGAACCAGTTAATAAGACTAAACATTGGGGTGATCCGGAGGAAGAAGAGGAGGAGGTGGAAGAAGAGATGATTATACCAAGCAACTTGCTTGGAACATCTCATACGAATGTCATTGGCATGGGCACACAAAACAAGACAAAGGTAACATTGCAGCCAGAAGAATTGGGAGTATTGTACAGATTTTTCCCTATAGAGAGGTTTGAAATTATCTCTATGGTTGGAAAAGATAGGGTTGCAGGACTGACCGCTCATTTAGAACCATTTTTCATGGCAATAAGGAAGAAGTGGATGGCTGAGATTGGTGTTGCAGCAAGTCATAATATTGTTATTGTGGAGAGAGAAGAAAAGAGAAAGCAAGAGCAAAGAGAAATACGAGAGAAGAACAAGAAAAGACGAAGAAGAAACCAGTTGGTGAAGAAAGGCATTGAATGAAGAGACACCGGCTTGTTTGTAATAAGTTTCTTGGGGACAAGAAACCTTTCAAGGAGGGGGAATTGTCACGACCCTTGGGATATTATAGGGACAAAGTTGTAATTAGTTACATTGTTGGTTAGGAAATGCTATTAGTTCTGTTATAGTGCACATGGGTGTTGTTCTTAGACTCTACTTCTAGTTGAACAGCCTATAAATAGGTCTTGTATGTAGAGAAATGTATGCTGAAATAATATAGTGAATTCATATTTTCCCTCCTTACTTTCTCCCTCTCATTCTTCCTAATTCTCTCTCATTTCTCTTGATTTCTACTCTATATCTCCCTCCAATTCTTATCCGTTTCCCTCCCGAATCCTTCCCAATTCCTTCCTAGACCCTAGCTAAATCCTAGGGTCGTGACAGAAACTAACACCAAATTGTTTATCAAACATACTGTACTCAATAAATTGCTATGAAATTTTGTTGTCATGAAAGTCGCTTATACAAAAAGCACTTTTGCAAGAATCACTTGTTGGAAGATGCAGTTTAGATTTGGCTAAATCATCTGAGAAATGCTTCCAGCGTATTACATGTCTTTGGCTATTTGGCTAGTGACTGAACTAAAGTTCTTTTAACAATCAAATCAAATGTTTTAGTAGTTAATACTATTTGGATATTGATATGTTTTTATATTTTAACATTTTAAATTTTTATGATTAAATGCTATTTTTAATTCTAAAAATGATCCAAACCACAACCATATTTAAGCAACAACAAAGGAAACCCAGTAGGAATCAAGAGCAGTACTGGCGAAGGGTATTAGTAAACTGCCAAAAGCATTTGAGGGAGAAAGTATAATCTGGTCAACAGACATTTTGTAGACAATCGACACTGCTATCCAAACATTTGAATGTATCCATTCTAAGAAGTCAGCAGGAGTGAAGAATACCTTAAAATTGTTGACAGTGGGGTGGGAACTTCCGATAGTTTAGCGAAAACAATAAAATGTGAGTAGTGAAGAATGAATTCAACCTTAATTGGTCAAAAATAGAAAAGGCCTGAGAACTAAAGCAGAACAACTACATTCACACTATGTAGATTAAATTCCCTTATGATGTCATATAGCAGAGTTTTGAGAGCACGTCCAAGTCAGAAAATAGAGAGTGGCAATTAATATTAGAGAAAACTAGTACCCCTATTTTTTTTGTACTCGAGACAATAAAAAACAGAGAAAAAACATTCAAACTCCAACATAGAAATGATATTTCAAGAAAAAATGCATCAAGCTCTTAAGATTCTGACCAAAATTGACTAAAAACACTTTTATTGAGTAAATTACACTAATCACCCCTCAGCTTTGACCTAATTACAGAGTACCCCACGTTATGGAAATGGCAAAGCACCCCTGCCTGCTAAAAAATAGGGTCAATTGATCATTTTAGGCCTAAGTTTTTAAACCACACCCCCCCCCCCCCCCCCCCAAAGAGTGGCTGAAAGGACTCGACTATAGAGAGTTTAAAAAGGTAAGGGTAAAATGATCAACTTACCCTATTTTTAGCAACAAGGGTTCCCATTTTTTAACAGCTGGATGATTTAGGGCATGGTTGATGGTCCAGTGGTTTAAGCCACACTATGTGTGTGTGTGTGTGTGGGTGGGTGGGGGCAGATGTTTATTCTCACTATCTCACCAGAAATGATGGCCAAATGTTAGCCAATCTAATTCCAGAAAATAGGGTTCGTAGCCAGAGCAATTACAAGAATATAGGCGAATGAGACAGACCAGTTATTGGAATATAGTTGGCTAGACCAGGCCAAGATGACAAGCTATGTCCACGCCTTTTAATAATGCTATTAAAAATAGAGGTATCCCTGAGTTTTGAGCCTACTAAATAAGTTGAAGCTTTATATTATTAATTGTATCAAATTTTTCCAAGGTGGGGATTAGAGATCTAAAGCTTGCACCAAGAGTGATATTTTGACTTGGGATTTGATATGATGAAGACATTATCCTGGGCAAAACATTCAGATAATTGGATCACTACTTCAATAGCTAAGAACTTAGTTAGCCTAGAAAACATTATCTGATCACAATCATTGTATGGAACATTTCTACAACTGCAAAAATAAATAAAATGTGATGCATGCAAACTCTCTTTTTGGGTCACATGTACAATGCATACCTTTTGATCTATTAATTTTGTCATGTCTTCTGCTCCACTGTCATTTTCAAATTTGAAAACATTATGAAGTTGAAATGACCTGGCATAAGACTCATGGAAATAAAAATTTTAGACAAGCTGTTAATCACTCCACAAGATAGAAACACTTAACTTCTCCCCGGTGGTGTCATTTTTTTGGACTTAACCCTAGCAACTGTTACCAAAACTGCCTGATAAAATTGGAAACAATAAACAAATATAGTCAGAAAATGGAATAAAGCAGGATGTTACTCAATAAAACAGGGCAGACTGAATCATCCCAGATGGCAGTGTAACTGTTGTTCCCAGATGATACAATGTCTCTTAAGGACAAAGAGGGGATCTCATGCATGTCCTGCTTTTCTTTCCTTGCTGTATCAAGACTTAAGGTGAATTTGGATTGGAAGTATTAGAATTTACTAAGATTGCAAAGTGGCTCTTGCCTTCTTATCTGGGTCAGTTGTTGCATTCAAGCTTTTAAGGTGAAGGCAATCCAAGATGGAATGGTTTAGAGTGAGAGCTTTCAAAAGAAATTGGCATGGCGGAAAATGAAGTATCTACCGGGAGGCATTATCTCACTCTTTTCAAGAGCACCTTGTCAAGACTATCAAACTACTTGATGTCTTTATTCTCTTCAGCTCTTGCATCAGCATCTAGATAATCCTAGAGAGAAAAGACAACAACGGCACCACATTAAATATTACATGCCCCCAAAAGACATAACTTTCCATATCTTTTTCCCTTACATTTCTAAATGACAAACAACTCAAAATAAATTAAAGAGCCTCCAGGAAGATAAGGCTTGGCCCCTTGCTCGAGATTCTTGATTGTTCCGTTTCCTGATGTTAGCAATGTACAACAAACAAAATATTTGCAACAGGGAAAAAAAAACAGAAGAAGAAGAAGAAGAGGAAGACAATCTCTACCAACCTGCTGATCAGCTACACTATAGTTAAAGCACCCAGGACCTGCACGTGCAGAACAAAAAGGCAGGGAAACTAGTTTATTTCTTTTGCTTGGACACAAATAAGAGAGAATATAACTTACCTCAGAAGTAATTAAAAATAGCTCGTCAGCATTACTTTCCTTCAATAAGTGTAAACCAGAGATAAAGGAAATCTTATAAAAACCAACAAAGCAACTTTGAGATTGATAGAATTTCACTGACTTTATCCCAAAGAAATTAAGAATATAATGTATTTGCAGTTAAATAAATATATTAAGAACGTAATACATTTCCGACGGGCAACAACTCCAAAAGTTTGGCTGACAATTATGTAGTTAATCTTCTCGAAACTAAATATGTATATGTATATGTATATGTATATGTATATATATATATAAGAAATTAGAAAGTAATGGAAACTAATATTTTGATTGCATCCAGTCAAATTGTCACAAGAAACGTGATGCAAAATTTGGAAATGTAAGAGCGACCAGAAAAAAAGTGCATCTACAGGGCAAGCTCTCTGTCCGAGTGACGCCATGGCACGCGGAATGAATCGTGTAATGAACGCATGAACTACGCGGTTGCCAACAACATGAAAACCTCTTTCACTCGTCTTCTTTATCAATAGCCATAATTTCAGTCGATTCGCATTGAATCTTTCTCCTCACATTCCCTAAACAAAAAGAACATTGTCGAATTTCGGACAAGAAGTAGTTAAACCCTATATACAGCAACTCAGACGCAATTGCGACGTCCAGAGACATCAATTCAACTGAAGCCAACAAATTCCAAATTCCACAAAATGCAAAACCCCTGAAATTAACCGCACAGGCACCAATCCCAAAACAAAGAGAGGAGAGATCAAACCTTGGGGCAGATCTTCAATCTCGGTGAATTCCTTCTCCAATGCGGCACCGATCATGCCGGGCAAGCTAACCTCCTTGGATCTCGGGTGGGAGGAGTTGGATTCCGCAGCGATGGTAGAGGCGTTGGCGGCAGCGACAGAGAGAGTGAGACGAGAGAACGCAGAGAGAGAGAGAGAGGAGAGAGCTGTCCGCATCTCTCCCAGAGGGTTAGAGAGAGAGAGAGGAGGGGGGAGCGAGGGGTGGGGGGGGGGGGGGGGGGGGGGAAGATACGAATCCGAATGGGGGAGGAGCCTTGGCAACAACTCGCAGCTTCTTCTTGGTTGTAATTAGTGGCACGGCGCCGCCACCGGCAGTGCGTGTATTGAAGGAATCGAAATTGGATGACGATAGCGGTGGAGACGAGCATGTACGCGCCGTGCACACAATCAATTCCATAGCTGCAAAATGAGAAAATGAAACCCTAGCCAATTTGGGGAGACGATCAGAGAGAGAGAGTGAGAGAGCGAGTAGAAGAAGCAGGGCAAGGAATGGGCGGATAGGCTCAGGCTGGCGGTCACTAAAATACGAGAAGAGAGAGAGAGGAGAGAGCTGTCCGCAACTCTCCCAGAGGGTTAGATAGAGAGAGAGAGAGAGAGGAGGGGGGTGGGGAAGATACGAGAATCCGAACGGGGGAGGAGCGTGGGTGGTTGGAGATATGTTATTCCAGAAAAGATACGTCCGTTGGAGCGCGGGAGCAGAGTGGCATGCTAACATTAATTTCTGTTATTTAAAATTCAAATTTAATTCCTGTTATTTCTCAGTTTTTTAATTGATTTTTTGACTCAGTTTTAATTCCAATAGTCTCTTTTATAAATAATTTTTTTATTTTTTAATTAATTATTATTATTAAGATATAATAGTAAATTTATTTAATTAAAAATATC
Source organism: Diospyros lotus (assembly GCF_014633365.1). Classification (NCBI taxonomy): domain Eukaryota; kingdom Viridiplantae; phylum Streptophyta; class Magnoliopsida; order Ericales; family Ebenaceae; genus Diospyros; species Diospyros lotus. The sequence continues at coordinate 27,538,426 of NC_068342.1, forward strand.
ATCACCAATTAAAATTTATAAGACAAAAAATAATATTATTAATCATCGATTCACTTGGAGTATCCGAACTTACGCCCAACTAGTCCCCAAGGGGCGATGACCTTCTCCCCTGATGCACGACAGGGTAAATTCGGATGCGGATCTAGTCTATACACATCCAAACTGGACCTTCGAGATATGCCTATCCTCCCTGTGGACCCCCTTCACGTCGTGCGGATGGGACCCTTGGAGGGGAGACAGGGCGCACCAAGATCCTCTCTCCACAAAGGCAACAAGCCAACAATAAATGCCACCAGTCGCCATTGAGATTTGAACCCCTGATACTTGTGTTATTTTTCTTAGTGCTTTACTACTGGACCATGCCCGTGGGGTAGCAGGGAGCCTTTCCTTCCTCTGCATATAATCAAATAATTAAGCAGGGGGTATTGTTATTATGACATGACTAGTCAATGCCACTAAGCTAAATATATACCGTCCCGAATGAATATAAGGGCTGCGAGAAGGTTGCTGATCGAGGTGGCAGGAACATCACTCACACACATGGAAAAGATTTTATCACATCCCATCATATTCATATTAAGGCTTGGGCCTCTCTCTTCTCATATTCATTCATTCATTCATTAATATGCTTGCGACTAAAATAATAAAAGACGAGCAGCCTTTACTAATCTACCAGTCTACATATTCATTTCATGACAAAAGATAAAAATAAAATCAAACCAGCTAGTTCTTTTAAAATTTATATATATATATACATTTATATATAATTTCAGTCTTATTTTATGAAGAATCCATTGAATTTCTTGAAACCAATAAACAAAGATACTTATAATTATACTATATCATTTTCCTTAAACATCTAAGTTCCAAAACACTCCCTTCAATTAATTCAGTTGATCAACGACGGGATTGGTCTGTCGTTGATTTCGTCACTGATTAAAAAATTAATAAAAAAATAAAATTTTAAACATAAATAAAAAAAAATAATAAAATAAATAAAAAATACAAATTATATAAATTGAAATTTGAACTTAAATTTTTATATTTATTGAATATAAATATATAAAAATAAATTTATGATAATTAATAATTTATTTTAATTAAATAAATAACTAACTCACCAACAATACTTAGATCATTATATTTGTATTTCTAATTTTAAAATTGTATTTACTATATTTATAACATTATATTTGTACTTCTTATTTTAAAATATAAATGAAAACTAATTAAAAAATAAATATTAATCTTTTTATTTAAAATTATTATAATATATTTAATAAATAACTACTTAAAAACACTTTTTTACAAATAAATTGTATATTTATTATATTTTTTATTTTAAATAAACATTTTTTAATTATTTCTCATTTAAATCATCAATAATATATACACAATGCACAATAATATATACAGAATATAAAACTATATAAATGTAAAATAAAAAATAATATACATACAATAAATATAAATAACATACAAATTAAAATTAGTAGTTAATCATTAAAAAAAACTAACAACTAAAAAAAACTATAATGCACAGAGAAAATGAAGCAATCTATAACTAATATGAATATTTTTTATCTAAAAAATATTCAAAGATGCATTTAAAAGTTAAAATAATAAAATACTAAAAATATAATACACAGACAAAAAAAATAAAATATCTTATAAATTTTGGTGATGCTAATATCTTCTAAATGAAGACTCTACAAAAAAAAAAAAAAAATTAAACAAAACTTTGAAAGTGAAGTTGAGAGTGCAAAGGGGGAAGAGATGGGAGACAGAAAGTGTAGAGGGAGGGGAATGGATTTATATAAGGGGGTGGGAAACTTCAAAAGGAAAGGGGGAAAATTCGAAAGAGGTGCAATTGAGAAAAAGGAGGAAAGAGGGGCGCGGGGGGAAATGGGGGGTTAATGACAGGCATCTCCCTCCGCTAAACAGTGACGGGAGATGCCCATCGCTAAACACTGTTTAGTTAGCCAAGGGCTCGTCGCTGCACGCCACTATTTAAATTGTTTGATTTTTTAAAAAAATATTTCAAATATTTAAAAAAAAAATAAAATCTAAATAATATGTATATAGAGAAAAATATATTTTATACTCAATAATAAACATAAAATAATATATATAAATAATAAATAAAATCCTGAATTTGGAGTATCTTACTTTCACTCAACTCATAGAATTCAACAAACAATCGATATTTCACGATTAATGATACATTGGAAGACTCTTTTAGGCCTTCCAATATTAGTAAAATGATTGTTTTGCTTCTGTATATTTGAAAATGAAGAAAGATCTCTGAGACTTACTAATAAATTTTGTAAGTTTATTTATACTAATAATTTTTGTAAGTAACTTTAAGTTTATTTTGTAACTCTAAGTTTATTTGTACTAATAATTTTTGTACAAATAAACAATAATCGAGTGCAAATATATGTTTGTGTCTTATATCTGGATATGTTTTACTTGTATTTGTCTTATATCTAAATATTTTTTTTTTTTAGTTTTTACCTTTAATTCAAACGGATATGAGCTTTTTTGTTTGTCTTGTATTCAAATGCAGACGAAATATTCCATTGCTAATTCAAACGGATATTAATTTTAATTTTTAATGTTGTAATACCCTAAGAGTCCAAAGAATGGTAGTATATATCAAGGATAAGTAAGAAATGAAACAACACCAATTGGATACCTTTTGGGCTGAATGTAGGCAAATAACTCTCGGGTTAAGAGTGTTTGAGCTGGGAAAGCTCAAGGATGGGTGACCCCCTGGAAAGTTCGTGTAGGCCCATCAGAGTAAGTTGTTCTGGTCCTTCTTATCGCTCGATGCGTGATTTTACAGGTGGTATCAGAGTCGACCATTGGAGAATGCGGTCCGATGAGGGCGAAGAGTGGTGTTGGGGCTTAAAGGCCTATGCAAGGAGTGGCTTCTATGATGGTAGCTGTAATACCCCATGTTTAGATAAGATTGCCACGTAATTTTAATAAGTTTAGGATACCGAAAAAATTGATTTTATAGCAATTTCAGGTAGCGAATCAACTGCAGCGAATGCCTCGGAGTGAAATTGTCTAAGAAAAATTATATAGTCTTGACGAGTGTATCGAAATAAGATTTATGGTATAAAAAAAAATCGAATTCGGAACGATTTTTGGTACAGCTAAAATACAGCTGCCATTTAGGCTGTAAAACTGAATTGTCGTAGGAGGCTCTTGAAAAATCAATAGAACCCTAGAGGGGCTCCAATTTTACGTAATGAGCAACCCTTTAGTGGTTTCGGGATGAAATGGCTGCCCGGAAAGGACAGTGGGGCGAATCGTCATTTTTGACTAAGTTTTGACTTATTAATTTTGGATTTTCGGTATTGTAATGCAATTTAATTTGGTGTTTGAGGGTATACTTGCAATTTGGGAAGTTGCATAAATGAAATAGAAGTAAAAATTGTGGTTTAAGGTGTAATTTCCCTTAATTTAAGGTGTAATATATAATTATATATATATAAATTTATATGTATTCACGTAGCAAAGCAGGCGTCTCTGCAAAGATTGATGATCGATTATAAATGCAAACTCCGTGCCCTGCACCTCCCATACTCTGCAACCAGCCGCGCCTATGCAAAATCGACCGAGATTTATGCAAGAATAGGAGATTATGCCAGCGGGATTTGAGGAATTAAATTCGAGGCGTATATATATCAGTGTGAGTGTGTGCCATGCCCTGCAACTTGATGGCCAAATTTCTTTGACAAGTGGGTTGCCAGAGGGATGGGCAAGGCAGCGGGGTGGTTATAAAAGGAGAGAAATGGGAGCAATTGGAGAATAGAGGAAGAAGCATGAGAGAGTGGAGAGTGAAGAGTGAATGAGAAAATGTCAAATTCGGCCATGGCCGCAAGCTGGCCAAGAGTTCGCGAAACAGAGGCTGAGCTTGAGAGAGAGATCGAGATCGCGAAAGAGATGGGATCGTGATGGTTGGTCGGAGAGCATCAAGCAGTTGCCATAGTCGCAAGTCCAAGATTTCAACAAGTGCAGCCATGGCAGCCCGCTGCAACGCGCAAGGAGACTGTCGCGATAATGGCGGTTCGCGGCGAGGCTGGGTGACGCTCGAGCAAGCAGTGAAGGCGACAGGCGAGGTGGCCGATGGTGGCGACAGCCGCAAAGGTGGGTGGCGAAGCTGGAACCGCAGCCATGGCAGCCGCAAAGCTGGGTTGCAGCAGCTGGGCCGCAATGCAACCGGCGTCGATGGGGCGTACGACGGCCTCCGGATGGGCCAAGGGAGGCCGGTGTGGGCGGCCGAGGCTGGAGGAGGTGGCGGCAGGGCCGGTAGCGAGGCGATGTGGCAGCTAGGCAGAGCTCGCCATGCGTCCATGGTGGAAGAAAAAGAAAGATAGGAGGGAGAAAAAGAAGGGAAGAAGAAGAAGAGTAGAATGAAGAAGAAAAGAGAAGAAAAATAAAGAAAGAAAAGAATGAGGAAGAAAGGAAGAGGTTGCAGGCGCATGGCAGGGGCGGGAGGAGGAAGAAGATGAACTGGAGGGAAAAAAAAAAGAGAAAAGAAAAAAAAGGAAAAAGAAGAAAGAAAAGGAAGAAAGAAGAAAAAAAAAATTAGGAAAAATCCTAGAAAATCCCAAAAAATAGGAAATTATGTTTCGGTGATATTTCGGAGATTTTGGTGAGAAAAACGGCCTGGGCACGCGTTTCAAGGATAGGGCACGCATACTGAGAAAATCTGAGATGCTAAGTTAAGGTGAGTAAAATTCCCTATAAAATTTCAGAAATTCAAGAATATTATTTTATGAATTTCGTAGTGAAATATTTGAGAAAATATTTTAGAAATATTTAGTTTGGATTTATTGAAAAAAAAAAGGAAGAAATAGAGAGAAAAATTATAGAAAATGCCAGAAATTATGGAAAAATAGGTTTTAACGTTTATTTAAATAATTGTGGTGATTAGGATGTTTTGAGGCTTAAGTTGAAGTGTCTTGTGCGAATTTTGAGGTTGGCACGCAAATCGAGGCAAGGCACGGATATCAAGGTAGCCCGATAAGCTTGAGAAGGTAAGTAGTACTTCCCAATTAAAGTTAGTTTTATGAAAAATGCTTGGTTTATGTTCCTCGACAATGTTTTCATCATATTGAGATGCCCTGATATATATCCATCACGTAGACGACATACATGACATGACTATGAAATGCATGAATACACGTTAATATCATTGATCACTCGCATTTGAGGCCGTAGGGAATAGGAACTGGCACCGCTACTTTACCAAGGGTGCACCCATACACCTCGGCTTCGAAAGAGGGAGCCGCAAAAATGATAGGTAGCATGAGGGGTGTAGTTGACACTTACGATGAAAGACATTGCATTCATACACGAAATATATTTTATGTACCCTTACTTAGATGATTCATCATCTAACTTGGGCTTTGCTCCTGGAATATTCAAACGTTCGAGGTGGAGATTGTAGCAGATATGAGGATAAATGAGGCATGAAATGACACTTAGCAAAGTGCATGAGAAATGAAATGTATGTAACGTAGGCCCTGTATTTAAGTTCTGCTACTTTAGATTTTGAACGTTTTGAGGAATGTTGAAGATGTAAGAATTTATTTATGATTAATGTTAAGATATCAGGTTTCGAACTTTGCTTCCGCATTTGATGTGTATAGTGATTCTCTTTCGAGATTAATGTATGGGAATGCTGGGACCGAGAAATGATGTGGTTTAGCTTTAGTGTTTGAAAGAAAAAAATTTATTGTCTCGGAATTGTCCCAAGTTTATAACGCGCCTGAAAAAGTGGGGCGTTCCAGTTGGTATCAAAGCTTAAGGTTATTGGAAGCCCTAAATGACTCGGATGTAGTTGATATTGGAGTTAAACCCTATTTGGTGATTAGGGAATAGTAATTTGGAGACTTAAGAGGATCCGATATTAATAGAACCAATTAATAGGAACCCCAAATGGAGGCTTAAGGGAAAGAAATTAATGGTTCGTAAAACGAAATCCCTGCTTGGAGGATCGAGGATTGTTGGTTGAAGGCTTAGAGGTTATTGGATTTAAGTATTGCGTAGTGGAGGTGCATGTCTAGGCAAGTTCTGGCTAAGGAAAGACTTGGTATTTAAGTGTGTCCATTTGTGACCCACCTCTCTTTCCTGAGAACTTACCTGGTGTACTATTCACGTACAGACACTATTTCAGTATACAATTACTATTCTCGATAAATAGTAAAAGCCTGATGGGGGCTAGTACAAGCAGAATGATCTAGCTATTGAAGTTTGATTCGGGTGTAAGGTTGACTTGTTGAGCGTGATTTAGAGACTACTAATTTAAGGTCATTAGTTAAAATCCTTATAATGAAAGATAAGGTAATCGTGGTCATCGAGGATGATCAAATCATAGATAATTAGTCTAATGTGGCATGACCTAGTTAAAAAGTTAGGATCAAATGATAAGTATTTCGAGGATCATTTAGTGTCTCGGTAATAAGATATAAAGACCAGGGATCCAATGGATTGGGTCAAGCAGGAGGCCGAGGATGGCCAAATGATGCCGTAAGAATTGTGCCAATTGATGAGGTGACAATCGATGTGACTCACAGAGACGGGATAAGGAACCCTAGCAGCGTGACGGCACTACTAGTTCGGTGTTCGCAATGACAGATCTAGATCTAGGGACCCATGTGTAGATGGTTGATGGATGGCTTGCGATAAGGTACGAGAAGCCCATCGATTGAAGCATCATAGCAGACTGCTTGGGAGACGATCAGATGATGAAGATCTGGGACAACCCAGTAGGATCTATACCTTATATGGGTCTAAGTCCCAACGGTCTAGAAGCGAGGTGTACCATTAGCTGTGATTGATCGAGGCCGGAGAATCAACCTAAAATGAAATGGATTGAGTATGGACTAAGTGTCCTATTTAAAGAATTATATTAGGGTTCGCGGTCATCTTGGAAGTGGGTGACACGACGAACAGTGCGAAGCTCAAGGAATAAAATACCGCGATATCTAGTATGGCAATGGATCATCAATGGTCGTGTGCTGATAGTCAACTGAATCTAAAGAGCAAAATGCGAGAGTCAGTGGATTCTCGGTAAATGAGGTTTCAAGTAGTAGAGCATGGCCAGTTCAACGCCTTGACGATGAGTTACGAGATGGCAAACTCGGTTCAAAGTAGAGTTCGGGTACCAAAAAATGAAAGAGCTGCTTAATATGTCGTATCAACCCTTAAGGAATGATAAAGAGACCTAGTCAACGGAGGTTGTGACTACGGTTTAGTATGCCAAATAGACTTGCAAAATCAGGTAAAGTTGTCGGTGGTCAACCCAACGAGGAAAACTCGGAAGCACCATGATGAATGGTGGATTGATAACAATCGTTGCAAGGAAATAGAGTTCTCGGAAGATGATTGGAACTAGATATTGTGATCCGATTCGAGATTTTCAGAGACAAATCGGTTTGAGACTCTTGAGGAATTTCTTAAAAAAAAAAAAAATGATTGAGGAGCTAAGGATTCATGAGGAAACTTTAGAGTTGTTAGGAGAAATCCGACAAGAATTGGAGTACCGTAGGTGACGAAAGTACCTGCTTACCCTAGCTAGCAATATAGTTACAGATTGTCGTTTAGAAAGTTGTGAGAATTTTTAACGTGCTTAAGAGAGACAGGTAATGGCAGATGTGCTAAGATGTCAGGTTACAGTGATAGATCGAAATCTATTAGAGATCTAAGAGGTTTGATAAAGCTCCTATTAGGCTAGACGATTAGTTTAAGATAGCCCTGGTAGGCAAATCGAGGATGTGTAGCTAGACAATGATTAAAATGATGTCAGTAAAAAAAAAAAGACGTGAAAAAGTTGAGGAAGCGAGAGAAATACCAGGAGGTATTCTGAGAAGATTTATCGGAATTATTTCCAATAATAGCTTGAGGTTATTAGATGCTTAGCTATAATTGTCTTGATTGAAGACGTAAATTATCAGGGTTTGAAAAAGGTGATAATTAAGAGTCAATATCTTTACCTCGAATTTGATGAATTATAAAACAGTTGTAAGAGACTAGGATGTTTATGATGTGCAATCGAGAAATGAGGCATTTCGAAAATCGATAATGAAGTCATGATTTGATGATTTGACCAAAGTACCATCTGCATTGAAGTCGCACTATAATTATGTCTACTGATGATATTAGTGTACTCCTTGGATAAGGAGACTCATGAGGAACATTGAGGATAATGTTAAGAAACATCACGATATATGTTAAGACCGAGATTGGCTTGCTAGGTTGTAAGCAAATCAAGAAAGAAATGATGAAAACATAAGGCTTTGTGTCGGGAACGTGAGATCAAAGTTGATTGTCGTAAGCACCGTAAGCTTTTGAAGTTCCGAAAAGTCGGATGTCCTGATAGATTTCGGGAGACGAATCAAAAGTTTTGGAAAAAGTTAGTCCAAGCAAAGATCGGTAAGTAAGTAGCTCCGAAAAGGATCGAGCATATTTAAAGTCAATTGATATGAAATGTTATTACTCGAGGATTAGTTCAAGCAAATTTGAGGATTAAATGGTTAATCTGATGATATAAAATGATATTTGAGGATCACTTCAAAAAAAAAAAAAAAATGCAAGGAGTCATTGGGTATAGGGATGAATGAATATTAATTTGGCGACCAAGTAACAAAGGAGCAAGCAATGCAAGGATATTAGTATTACTAGACTTGGAAGATAACGTTAAATTCCGGTCTAAGTTTTGGAGACAGATAGAATCTATTAATAAGATTTCTAGAGAAAATAGTTACATAATGTGATTAGAAGATGATTATGGTCAATTGTCAGAAACTTGAGGTTATATCAGGAGATGAATACCTACAAGAATGAGGAAACAACAGAAATCTCAAATAGATTAGCACAAAGATTAAGCAATGATCAAGTTTGAGATGACCTAAGGTGAGGCATAGCTATTTTCAAGGATACATATATTTGTGATAGGATCCAAGGGTACGTGAAATAGTTGATGACATAAAAATAATTCTTTGAGGATCGATTTGATAAAAGTGAAGATGTATTAAGATAAAGGACTTTTGTGTTAAGGTTGGGAGATTATCAAAGCATAATTGATTAGTATAAGAGAATTAACGTCGTGAAAAAAAAAATCGGTAATTAGAAAAGTGTCATGATTAAGGATATCGATTGGATGAGTTAGTGAAAAGCGAATTGAAAATTGATGATGTGGATATGAGAGTGGCAGGCTCACTATGATGATATGAGTACCGACTTAGATAGGAGCTCGAGTGGAGACTCATGGCCAAGGACCGAGTTATGTGGTTAACGGCTTTGAAAGAGAAATCCAAAGGAATGTGTGGTTGACAATTGGATTGTCTAGGGATTGGTAAGTGTGGTTAGTCCAAAAGTTCTAATTTTGAGATTTAGAACACGTGGCAAATTTCGAGGAAGAAATTTTTCTAAGGAGGGGAGAGTGTAATACCCCATGTTTAGATAAGATTGCCACGTAATCTTAATAAGTTTAGAATACCGAAAAAAATTGATTTTATAGCAATTTCAGGTACCGAATCAACTGCAGCGAATGCCTTGGAGTGAAATTGTCTAAGGAAAATTATATGGTCTCGACGAGCGTATCGAGATAGGATTTATGGTATCAAAAAAAATTGAATTCGGAACGATTTTCAGTACAGCTAAAATACAACTGCCATTTAGGCTGTAAAACCGAATTATCGTAGGAGGCTCCCGAAAAATCAACGGAACCCTAGGGGGCTCCAATTTTACGTAATGAGCAACCCTTTAGTGGTTTTGGAATGAAATGGCTGCCCGAAAAGGACAGTGGGGTGAATCGTCCTTTTTGACTAAGTTTTGACTTATTAATTTTGGATTTTCGGTATTGTAATGCAATTTAATTTGGCGTTTGAGGGTATACTTGCAATTTGGGAAGTTGCATAAATGAAATAGAAGTAAAAATTGTGGTTTAAGGTGTAATTTCCCTTAATTTAAGGTGTAATATATAATTATATATATATATATATAAATTTATACGTATTCACGTAGCAAAGCAGGCGCCTCTGCAAAGATTGATGATCGATTATAAATGCAAACTCCATGCCCTGCACCTCCCATACTCTGCAACCAGCCGCGCCTATGCAAAATCGACCGAGATTTACGCAAGAATAGGAGATTATGCCAGCGGGATTTAGTTTGGATTTATTGGAAAAAAACGGAAGAAATAGAGAGAAAAATTATAGAAAATGCTAGAAATTATGAAAAAATAGGTTTTAATGTTTATTTAAATAATTGTGGTAATTAGGATGTTTTGAGGCTTAAATTGAAGTGTCTTGTGCGAATTTTGAGATTGGCACGCAAATCGAGGCAAGGCACGGATATCAAGGTAGCCCGATAAGCTTGAGAAGGTAAGTAGTACTTCCCAATTAAAGTTAGTTTTATGAAAAATGCTTGGTTTATGTTCCTCGACAATGTTTTCATCATATTGACATGCCCTGATATGTATCAATCACGTAGACGGCATACATGACATGACTATGAAATGCATGAATACACGTTAATATCATTGATCACTTGCATTTGAGGCCGTAGGGAATAGGAACTGGCACCGCTACTTTACCAAAAGTGCACCCATACACCTCGGCTTCGAAAGAGGGATCTGCAAAAATGGTAGGTAGCATGAGGGGTGCAGTTGACACCTACGATGAAAGACATTGCATTCATACATGAAATATATTTTATGTACCCTTACTTAGATGATTCATCATCTAACTTGGGCTTTGCTCCTGGAATATTCAAACGTTCGAGGTGGAGATTGTAGCAGATACGAGGATAAATGAGGCATGAAATGGCACTTAGCAGAGTGCATGAGAAATGAAATGTATGTAACGTAGGCCCTGTATTTAAGTTATGCTACTTTAGATTTTGAACGTTTTGAGAAATGTTGAAGATGTAAGAATTTATTTATGATTAATGTTAAGATATCAGGTTTCGATCTTTGCTTCTGCATTTGATTTGTATAGTGATTCTCTTTCGAGATTAATGTATGGGAATTCTGGGACCGAGAAATGATATGGTTTAGCTTTAGTGTTTGAAAGAAAAAAATTTATTGTCCTGGAATTGTCCCAAGTTTATAACACGCCCGAAAAAGCGGGGCATTAAAGTAGCCTCCAAAGGAGAAAAGATTTGAAACCAGTTGTAAGGTGGCATGACGAGGACGTCATGTGCTAAAGAGGGGAGAATGTAATACCCCAAAAGTCCAGAGAAATGTAGTATATATCGAAGATAAATAAGGAATAAAACAACACCAACTGGATACCTTTTGAGGTGAATGTAAGCAAAGAACTCTCGGCTTAAGCATGATTGAACTGGGGAAGTTCAAGGATGGATGACTCTCTAGGAAGTTCGCATAGACCCATCAAGGTAAGTTATTACGGTCCTTCTTATCGCTCGATGCGTAATGTTACAAATGTTTATTAATTTTATTTCGTTGCTCATTCAAATGAAAATCTTGTAATTTGTTATAATAGTGGCGAAACATTCTGACCCTATTTTGATTTTAATTTGTAATTTTATTTTTTATTAATTTTGCAACTTAAAGATGGAATATTATGTCACTAATTTTGAATTTATTTTGAATTTTTATAAATTTTACATTAAATATGAAAAATTTCTCTCTCAAATGAGATTTTAAATTTAATTCAAATATTTTATGAATTTCACATTTTAGCAACGAAATAATTCGGCCACGAAAACTTATAATTTAATTTATAATTTTATTAATTTTAGCAACAGAAGAATTCCATTGCTAAAAGATTTAAATTTTAATTTACATTTTTTCCAATTTACCGACGAATTTGTTCCGTTGTTAAATAATTTTAAATTAAATTTTAATTTAAAGGATTTAAATTTAAATTTAAATTTAAATTTTTTTCATTTAGCGACGAAATAAATTATTTGAAATTCTATTTTAATTTTATTTTCTTTTAGCGATAGAATTATTTAGTTTCCAAAAGATTTTAATTTTAATTTTAATTTTTTTCCATTTAATTTTGATTTAAAAGATTTAAAATTTTCCCATTTAGATTTTAATCAAAAGATTTTAATTTTGATTTAAATTCCATTTCCCATTTTGATATACTTTATAATTATTTTAAATTTTTTGTCGTTAAATTATTTTAAATTAAATTTTAATTTTATTTTCTTGTAGCGATGGAAGCTATGAGATTTTGATTTTAAATTAAATTTTATTTTTTTTCAACAATGGAATTATTTCGTCGCCGAAAGATTTTAATTTTGATTTAAATTTTTTGTCTTTTAGTAGTGGAATTATTCTGTCGCTAAATTATTTTTATTTTTATTTTCTTTTAGCGATGGAATTATTTCGTCATTAAAAGATTTTAATTTTGATTTAAATTTTTTCTCATTTAGCTATGGAAATATTTTGTCACTAATAAAATTAAATTAAAATTTTATTTTATTTTATTTTAGTGATAGAATTATTCAGTTATAAAAGATTTTAATTTTAATTTAATTTTTTTCTCATTTTGCCATGAAAGTATTCCCTAGCTAAAAAAATTTAAATTAAGTTTTAATTTTAATTTCTTTTAATTCCATCGTAAAATTATTTTTAATTAAATTTTAATTTTATTTTCTTTTAGCGATGAAATTATTCCGTCGCTAAATTTTAAAAATATTAACAATTATTTAGTTATGGGCATTTTCGTTGCTAAATAAAAAAATTATTGAAGAAATTTAGTGACGGAATAAACTGTAAGCACCCCCGCCCAGATATTCCAACCACCTGGACTACCCGAACGAGAGCACTTATGGAAGGAGAAAGAATGAAACCCACGATAGGAACTACCCTGGCATGCATACACAAGAATTAATACAGTGGAAGCTAAGCTTTACACATGCATGCACTACGGGTACTCTGCTAACACAGCGGTCACATGACAAATAAATAAATACAGACTCATGTGCCGACATACATGAGACACGAGAAAAGACTTGGCACAGTCGAAAATAATAAAGAGCCAATCCATCTCAAACATCAGAGTTGACTAGGGTTGACGGGGGAATGATAGGGACTGACAGAACTGCCTGTACACCATACTGACTCTACCGCTAGATACTGACTCCCTTGCCTTTGACCCACGCTGCCACTACCTGGAATGATGAAAAGCAAAGTGAGTGGAGAGACTCAACAAGCATAAAGAAAGGAAGGCTGAAGGCTGAATATATCCAATAGACTCTTCCCAGAACACTAACTGTAACACCCAATAATCCTAGTGTTATGAGAATGAGAAAGGAAGTAAGAAAATTTCCAAAAATATCCTTGAGAATGTGATGGATCCTTAAGATTGAGGGTACCCTATGAGAGGGGTATTTTGGTAATTTGGATAGTAAGTCCAATAAAGGGTATTTTGGTAAATTGAAAATATTTTCTATGTGAAAATTAGATGTGTAATTGAATTAAATCCCAATTTTGTATTTATGTGGAGATATATGGGATTAATAAATTCACAAATGGTATTTTGGAAATTTTAGAATTTATTCCATAATGGAATTTAATTATGAAAAATAGGAAAAATGGAGAATATGCAATTATTGGAGAAAATAATTATGTTTTCCCTAAATTGGTAAATAAATGTGATAATGCCACATGGATGGATTAGATGAGAACTTGGGAGCCAAGTATGGGTTTAAAAGGTAACACTTGGCAAAGTTTTGTTCAAGTATAAATGGGGTGATTTAATTAAATGCAAAAAGAAATGATTTTGGTCTTTTAAGCATTTAATGAGAAGTATGATGGTGTTGGATTAAAAGAAAATCTAAAAAGAAAAGTAAATGGTCATCATTAATGCTTGGAATTATGGTGAATTAAATAAATCTAAAGGAAAGTGGGAAAATGGTCTCCCATTAATGCTTTGAAAATATGAGATTTATTTAAAGGAGAAAGAAATGATTTAGGTCATTCATTCTTGATGTGTGAAAATTGTCTCCATTTAGTAAATGTTGAGAAATTAATAAATCCAATAGTTGGGATTAATTTTTTAGTGGGATTGTGATCCAATGGTAGTGGATGGAAGCTTGTGGTTGGCATGGATTGCCAACTCCTTAAGAGTGTGTTTTCTATTAAGGGTGAAAATTAAATCTTTCAAATTGGATGGATGAGATTAAAACCTCCAAAACACATGGATTGTGCTTGTTATGGAAGGCTAGGATTTCCTCTCCAAAAGAGAAAAGAATGGAGGGTGAAGATGAAGTCTTGCATTTAAAATATCAAGACTAGGAAATTAATCCAAAAAGAAAAGAAAGGAAAGGAAATGGAAGAAGTATATAAGGGGAAAGAGAGCATTTGTCTCAAATTTTGCCATTTGTAAGAAAGAAAGTAAGAGAAATGGAGAAGCTTTCTAATGAGAGGAAAAGAGAAGAAAAGGGAAGAGAAGGAAAAAAAAGAAAATGAAGAGTGCTAAGGTAAGAGTTCTTCCTTAATCTAGTAATCTTTTATTTCTCTTAAATGGTAGCTAAGTCTCCTTAAAACTTTTTTTTTCAGGGTCTCTTGAGGAGAAGAGATGGTATTGAAGCTAAGAGGTTCTTGAAGCTTCAAATAATGAAAAGAGGTAAGGGATGGTCCTATGGGAGGGTGGCCTTGCAATGTGTTGTAAGTATGGTTCATAAATGTGTATGTTGAATTAGCATGCTCTATTGTGTTTATGAGACTTATGGCCATAGGGTAGTTTGGGAACATGGTTGAAATGGTGGGTTAATGCCTTTAACCTTAGTGGGTTGTGAGGGCAAAGAGACCTAGCCACACTTGCATGCATTTGGCATCATATAATCTTGTTATGTTCATATTTATTTTGCATTGCACCCTTATTGAGCTTAATAGCTCATGAGGTTTTTACCCTCACATATAGGTTGTGAAAGCATGGAAAAAATCAAGACAAAGTGGAATGGCTTGTGGAAGCATGGAAATGAAGATTTAAGTGTATTGTATGGCTTAGGGAATCCTACTATGTTGCATTTGATTTATGTAATGTAATGTATTTTGTTAGTAATGGCTTGTTCAAGCCTAAGATCATGTGTGTATTTTATATTTTGGAATGTTTGATCTTATTTTGAAATGTGATATTGGCTTATGGCATGTTGAAGCCTACGTTGGGTGAAAGTCTCATTTTTTTCAAAATTTGGAATTTTTGGGGGATTTTGGGGCATTTCTTAATTGATTTTGGGCATCGGAGGAATTTTTAAAATAAATGGATTTTTCGGGCATTTTTGGAGATAAATGCCGAATTTTGAAAAAAAAAAAATTTTGAGTTTTTCCGCCAAAATTGGCAATCAATCAGTGTATGGATTGAGGTTGTGGATTTTTGGAGCCCGGTGAAATTCTTGGATGAAAAAAGAATTTAATATAAAAATGAGAATGGCGATTGGGCATCATAATGAGTTTTCTTTTCAGCCAAGTGTGGTGTGGTTAAGACCAATTTTGTTAGGGAATCCTGGGGTTGAGGGAAGGGAAGGATGAGCCTAATTCCCACCTAGGGCGTTTCGTCTTGAAACATGGTTCGCCTTTCACCAATGGCCGAGCAGGTGGACAATTCGGGTAATTATTCACGAGTGACACTCGTAAGTGGGAACGAGCCGTCACACTAACCCCCAAGCACAGACAAGTTATGAGACGCCCAACACAGCATAAAAGCGTAAATAAAAGCACATACCAATCCTTGGGGCCCACACAAGACACACGGCTCCCAAGTCCCATACCAACCTGTCACTGCCTTGAAAGGCAACATATATCTCCACAAACCTGTGCGCGCCGTCCCGAGTTGGTGCTCCTGGCACTCGAATGCTCGCATCGGTCCTCCCGACACCCGAGCTGTAGAATAACCGAGCCATAGGTTCCCTCGGAACAGTCCTCCTGTCCATGATCTGTGAATTTTCGGTAACCATGCAATGCACATACAAATGTAATGGCATAGTGAGAATCAACGTGATACACTGGCGCCCATACATCCAGACATTAGGCGATGCTCCGCCCACATAATAAACCACACGCGATGCAAATGCCCGTGCCAGATGCAAACTAACCAAGCTTGTATGTCCGTGACCAAGCATACTCAATAAATGAATACCCCCAACATGTATCCCGTACCCATGTGCATATCAAACCATGAACGGTAATACAACATATCAAATCATGCAATAAATCACATACTGACAGAGCTAATCAGCAGTGTCCGACACCGGTTAATGGTCAATGACTAGGAGTGTCTACCCGATAGTCCACTTCAGGGCCGTACAATAGTCTACTCCACGTCACCAAACAGCCGACCCTTGCCCCATTGCTCGAAGCTCTAGCCGACCCACACTCGAGAAATCCATAAATAAACTCGCACATCTAGGAACTTAGTCCCCAAATTGGGTTCAGCATCATTCCCAAGAGGAGTGGGGGCGGTACAAACCCCCGCAGGCTCACAACAAATAAAGTTCTAGAAGTCCCGGATTTAATTTAAATTAAAACAAATGAATAATAACTCAATGAATAATGCTAGGTGCTGAATTAGAGTAAGGGAGGGGATAAAATACTAGAAACCACGGAGTCTCTCATGGGAATTAAAGAACATGAGGAAAGGGTTAGGAGTTTGCCTTTACACGACCGTTTCTTGCCTTTCTTGCAGTCCCGCTACGAAGTAAACGTTTCCTAGCAATTAATAAAATCATACATTAAGTAAATCTAACCGTGTAATATAAATAATTTAACCGTATAAAATTCTTAACATATAACGCTTCTAATAATTTTTACTCACATAGGCACACCGCAAATAAAACCCCAACGAGTCTCATATTTAACTTAAATTAAATCACGCTAATAAAATCCTCGATTCGTATAATTAATACGCGAAATCGAAACAAATTAAGGAAAGGCGAGGGGTTCACAAAATGGAAAGAGATCGCAAGGGTAGATGGAAGCTTGCCTTGTTTAACCTGATTACAACGTTTTTATACTTGAACGCCACCAAATTAATGCACACTGCAAATTAACATAAACGCCAAAAATTAATAAAATTGGGCCCAAAATAAAATTCCAACCGTACAGAATGTTTAATACATAATTCTCTACTTACCTAGCTATTTAAAACTCAAACCGCATTTAATCTTGACTTTTCTCCCAAATTTTCTCCATTTTTCATCGTCGTGCGTGTGTCTTCTTCTCCTTAAATTGTTATCTGTTTGTGCTGGTTCGGGACGCCCGAAATGGGCTTAAAATAGGAACAAAAAGAGTGGCTGGGAAGAGGCCACGTGGCAACAGCAGAGGCAACCGCTGGAGGCACCACCGCCTTAGGTGAAACGACACTGTTTTGGGCGTCCTTGCTAATTAAAAATTGGCATTTTCCTACCTCGCGCGCGGGCAGAATCGAACCCGCGTTCCCCGTTTGCACACGCGCACACGTAGTCGCTAGCACTAGCTACTCCTTCAACATTAATATGCCTTCAATTAAATTTAAAGGGACTCCCAGTCACTTTCCAGCTTTTACACCAGCACCCCCAGCTTTCCATTAATTACACACGCGCCCCCTTAATAATTTCCCTTACACCCAAACTTCCATAAATTAACACTTGAACCCCATATCCAATTTTTCTCTTATTACACTTACACCCAAAATTTTCAAAAATTTCATTAATTTAATTTATTTTACTATTTTCACAAATACTCCCAATTAAATTAATTATTCTAATTCTCATTTTCTCAAAACAACATAAACATTTATTTTTCTTTTACATTCTCAAATATTTCATAATGACTTCAAATACCAAAATTAATAATTAATATTTATTTCCAAATTTCGAGATGTTACATAAACAGTGGCTAATCCGTCACAAAAATTTAGCGATAGCTATTATGTCCCTAACCGATCGCTAATTAGCGACGAAAAAATTCCGTCGCTAAAAAGTATTTTTCTTGCACTATGCTTTGCTTTTGGGTGTATGATTTTCTAGGTTTACTACCATGTAGTAATTAGAAAACATCAAACTTTTTTGAAGTTAATCGAACTTTTCGATCCGTTTTGAGAATCTCTCCATTATCTCAAAATACTATGACAATCTTGAGTGATGTTTAGCAACATATAAAGATAATCTAAATGATAATGAATTCAATTCATAGTGAACCCATTTCGTTGATGATTATCATGTAATTTAATGTTTCCATTATTAACATCGCAACCAAGTAAAAATCATGGACTGATTAAACTTAATAACTCACGATTATGCGATAGATCTTAGTCGGTGTGATGAAATAACACATTGAAAAGTCATTTTCAATCATTTATGACTTGGTCAAGGAATTTTCCTATCACATCCCAACAAAAAATCACATAGGACATTCACCTCTCAATGGAAATAATGGATCTTATTGAACAAACACCTGGATTTAATATACTAGTCTAATGAGATCACACAGTGAATATTCCAACCGCGCAATTGAATAAATCTTCATCACTAGTAAATCTCACGCACTAATACACAAGATAATAGTGTTATTTCAAGTCGGAGGATTAGTTACACAATCGTAACTATAATAACAAATCATTATTCCACTCAATCTTGTGATTTGTTATCAACGTTAAATTTGGTGCGTTGTTTAACCAATAACCACCCAGACATTTACTATAAGCATCTCATACTTTGTGGCATGTAACTCACCACCATTTATTGAGCCAAGTGAGTCAGCATCTCATACAAGGGAAGTTTTACAACCAGCATATAAAAAGCATGAGGATAATATAACAAGTTATGCAGTAAGAACAATAACTGATATCACCGAGAAGATTGGGAATGCATAGTTCTTTAAGGAGCCCACGGGTCAACAGGAGACTCCAACACGATAATCTTAAAAGTAATTAGCAACTTATTGAGGGAAAAACAAACATGACCAAAGGATTCATTTAAGAACAACTTGCCCACAAAGTTGCTTAATGTTGCTATGTCAAATAATAAAACTTTGGTATTTTTATGCATGCCTTTGCAAACAAGATGACCATCAGCCACAAAATTAATTGCTAACTAAATTGAGCATCAGGCCAATGCAGTAAAAGAAAAATGTTTTATGATATAATAGTATCTTGTATTTTTTTACTACAACAACGATTACAAGCCTTGAGAATGTAATATTGGTATCTAGTTTTCCATTTCACAAATTTTATTTTTGTTTTCAGTTTCGTGTTTATGGCATGAAGTTGGAAGAAATGGTCCATGTTTTTTTTAATCATTTTGGTTTTATACACGAACAGTTTTCAAGAACTCCAAAAACAATTTAAATCTCTTTCACAATGTAGTGTTCGCACACAACTGACTTATTAATAGATATTGGATTCTCCACAAAAGCTTGAATTGCTCCTATGCAACTGGCTTTGAAGCATGGAATTTGACACAATCAGTGAATGAAAGAGTATGCGAGAACAAATTATCAATGTCTACTCAACTCAACTAAATATTTACCCAAATGCCTGAGAGCTATAGGTCAAGGAAACTTAAGAGAGGGGGCACAAAATCCAAAAAAAAGGTTGTATGTTTATCACCTTGTAGGCATCACTAATACAACCCATATGGTGAAATCTCTGAAACTTCCATCTAAAAAAAAGAAAATAGCATTTTGCAGAAAATATTATTAAACTTGCAAGCAAGATTTCAACTAACTTGGTGGATAACATGATTGTACAAGTGCTTTCTCAATCGAGCAACAACCCTTTCAAAAGTAGAAAAAAACAACCGTGCCTAAAGTGTTGTGGAAATTGAGCTGCAAAGGGAAAAAAGATGGCAAACTTCTTGAGATGAGATAATAATCAAGTGTACATGGCTTGAAATGAAAGAGCAATTGCTTAACAAAAATCCAATCTTTTAATACTCAAATGTAAGAATAACCAACAACTAGATTTTGCTTTTTTTTTTTTTTTTTTTCTATAAGTAACAACCAGATTTTTCTGTTTTAGAAGCTTCAGACTTCCAAGTATGTAAGTTCATAGCACCACATCCTTAAGGAAAGCAGTATATAACAACCCAGTTAGACCCAATTAGTTTTAAATGGAATAACTATTTTAGCATAATGATTGAAATAGGCAAGACGGATATAAAAGGAAAAGGAATACAAGGGGAATAAAAGGTAAACGATCACTAGTAGTATAATTGAGAGTGTTGATGTTGACGTACACCTCTAGAGAAGAATCCCACTATTTTCTGTAGTGGAAAACAACATAAAAAATAATTGCTCTGACAAAGAGAGAGAGAGAAGGGGGGATGCATAATGGAACTCAAAGCGTGTTTAAGCACGAGCTTTAGTGTCTCACCAACTTTCTCAGAAGAGCGTGAAATCTCATACTCCTCCTGGGCAAAAGATCTTACCGTGAGTATGGTGCCAAAAGATAACTAAATAAAAATTGTGCACTTAACAGAAAAATCAACAATTGTAAGTAATGACAAAACATAAGTACTTTATCAGCAATTGAGTAATATTGAAGTGCTAAAATACTTAGATGAAGATTAACAAAATCAAGCGCAATTTGAATAGAAGTTATTAATAATGCGAGAAGTTTTTTTTTTTTTTTTTCTATCAATAATAATGTGAGAAGTTACCAATTTCCCTATGCCTAAGCTATATCTTCCATTATTCGAAGGCCAGAATCTACGGTGATGGATCAGGAGCTATGAAAAGCAATCCTCCTTGTATCAAGTATGAAAGCAACAGAAGATCACTTCAGCCTTTGCATATCTGAACAATGTGGCCGATTCCAGGTTCCAAGGTTGGATCATGCTGCAAAGTAACGATAACTGGATAGATTTCATTGAGGATTTTTGTGCTAAATTTGGTGACTTGAACTTAATAGAAGTAGTGGAAGAGTTTAACAAGCTGAGACAAGAAAGCGCAATGAGACCCCCTTGCAGAGGTTCATCAAAAAATGTTGACACTAGAATAAAGAAGTTCATTATTGTCACCCAATAAAATAAGGGGAAAGAACAATAAATGTTTCCACATCATCAAAATACCCACGTCTTTTAAGTCATTAAACGTCACATCCAAATTTCCTTCAACACCTACAAACTTGCTTCCTGTGGACAACAAGAAGTTGATGTTGGTAAAAAATATTTTTAAATGTTTCAATAAACCAACACAAAAATACTGCTAACATAGCAAGATAATAAAGAAAATATACTATTTAGAAAGGACCCGCAACTACTCAAGCTGTGAAACTATATAATGACAACATCCTTTTATTTACAAATATATGAGCTGGTATGTGTTAATGTTGACGAGGAAAAGCAAAGCCGAGAACTAAGAAGATAAGGATGCTATCTAAATTTAATTTATATGTTTTGTGTTTTATTTATCTGTTGTAAATTAGTTGTTATAATCTAGTAGAATGTGATCTAATCCTAATTTTTAGGAATGTAATCTGCTCCTAAAACTTAGGAGAATTATTAGGAGTTTGTATCAATAGGTTCATAGTGTTCACAATATTTAATGATATGAAGAATTATTTTGATTTCTTCTACAAGGTATCAAAGCCACTCGATTCTAACCTGATCTACCAGCAACTCTAATGCCTTTAGTGCACAGCCTATTCTCCTATCCATCAGAACCTTCATTGTTTTGCAGTTTTTTTTCAGAGATCATGTCAGAGACTTCAGATGTCAACACACCCCCTACCATCATAATTGGAGAAATAGTTCCAGTTGATCAATCCTCTATAGCTGTTGAATTGCCAAGTGTTCACCAATCCTATCGGTTAGACGATAGGAATTATCTATAATGGTTTATACTGTTAAGAAATGTGCCGAGACACATCAACTTACCAATCACTCCCATTCATAAGAAAATACATCAACTTACCAAACACTCCCATTCAGAAGATAATTCGTCTTTGACGAGGAGAGATAACCAAGATGAGCATAAATTAAACAAAAGCAACCACAAAGAATAACGTCAACTTCAAGGTGTTGCCGGAAAATGCTCTAATACCATAGCAATTTGTGCATTTGTTAGGTCATTTTGAAATGGAAAATGTGATGATTCATGGTGATCCCAAGGTGTGATATATTTAATTTACATAAAAGGTGTTCCTACCAAGGGAAATGTTAAAACTAATGAACTAAAATCTAGAGAAAATATTAAAAGATAACATGGAGAAGAAGAACAATAAGCTGCCATATTTTTAGCAATGCCCTTTTAAAGATTAAATTTAATAAGAAAAAAATTATTATATTCTATTATTTAGATGTCTACATTAGAGAAAACTACCATAGGAGTATATCTTATATTTATATGGTAACTTGAAAAAGCCCACTCTTATCATATCACAATTTAGAATGTGTAGCACACTACATTCACAAATTAGATTGATCCACTTTTTGGGTAACATAGAACAATCATTTTTTAGGTAACATGCATATTATACTACTTAAGCTGGATATGGGAAAGAATGTTGCAGTATCCCAAAAAACCCGTCAATTTTTCAATAAGATAAAGTTGTTCAAATGATCCTAACGGTGGATTCCTACTGTAACTCTTTTAGAGGGGTAGCACTCTTGGATGTTCCAAGTCGTCTATCTGATGCCACATGCATCTAAATTTTCACAAATATGCATTAAAAACTTCTATCTGAGAACAATAGAAGTTACAGATTAAACTTCGTATTTTTCTATGTTAAGATGCATCAAACCCCAAGATTTTTAAATTTTTTTTAAAGAATATATCTTCTGGAAAACTTACATACAACAAAATTATGAGACATTTGAATAAAAGATAAAGAGTATATAGCTAACATAAGCTAATTAGATAATACCTCTGTTATGTATTATGGGAAATTTTGTGATAACATTATTTGTTTCTAAGGAATATTGATTGCTGAAGTTATTGGAATGCTAAGAAAGAATTTAAGCTTACCTAGGCTAGCCTTAGCTATTCTAGCTTTATTATTATGAAATCAGAGTTCCATCCTAAGATCATCATTTATCATTAACTACACTTTATTCTAACTAAGTTAGGGCTTGTGGCATAGTATTCATAATGTCAATTGACTTCTACAAGTCACATTCACAATGCAAATCCAAGCAAAAGAACAATGTGACAAAATCTTATGCCAAATGCCCTTCCTAATGCAACCTTGAATGATGAGATAAGTTTCAATACCATCTTCATATGGAAAAATTCCATTGTAAGATCACTAATAAATTTAGAAACCTTGAAACAATTGCAATCCTCAGGGAGTAGATTTACTATGTATAGAACAACATACCAAAATTAAGTTGTCAACATATAGTCATGTACCTTGTGAAGGAAGGCCATATATTTTCATACATAATGTATCTAATATATAGTCTTGTTAGTCATAAATATCCACAAGATAGGGGGAAATTCCAAACCATGTTCATGATAATTGTTTACTACTAAATTAAAGGGTAGTTTGGATTATCTTGGGAAATAGATAGAGGAATACATGTTAAATTATATAGGTTCATGCATGTTAATTTGATAGAGTATTGTATTTCACAATATTTTGTCAGATTTTCAACCATGGATAGTTACACATCTTTGAGAAAGAGGTAACAAGTGGTCTTACAATGCTGCCATCTTTAATATCTATTAGAAGCTTGCTGAACTAAAGAGAGTACCTCATTGCAGTCTTCGTAGTGCAGAAGTCCTATGCAGCTTCCCCAGTCATCTACGATTGGTACAACAGTGTCTCTATAGAAACGCATGATCACCTTTTTCAAGTCCAAGTTAGCTCGTAATGGAATTGCATCTTCAATTGGGGTCATGATGCACTCAATTGGATCACCCAATGATACCTAATCAAAGTGATTCAAGTGCATACGGTAAATAATGTGCAAGATTAAAAGTTTATTTGTTTCACAAGTGCAGGATTACAGGTTAGAACACAGTTTGCATACTTGGTAAGGGTATGGTATGCTAGCTGAAAGCTTTACACTGATGCACGGAGGACAGGCAATAACTTTTTCTACTCATACAGTTCTATCATTAAGATCCCCTAGGCTTTAGAGTAAATTAGATATATGTAAATATTTTCTGAACTACAGGACAGTTTAATCAACCTATCCAGAGGTACCAAAAAGTAAAATAATTCCAATTGGTCAATGAAAATTGACATTATGTAACACCCTAAACCGCCGGGCGTGTCACTATAAGGGTATTTCCGGGAATCTTTTTTTTTTTTTTTAAATAACATCATCACGCGCGGTGCTTCATGAACAACCTTCACATCCACACACAGGATCCCGAGAACTCCAGTATTGCCCGTTTAACTTAACAAGATCAATAATCTTAACAACTAAACGAGACATAACGTAACGTAGCGGATACAATAACATCAAACACCGTGATTGTTATATAGTATTTCCATAACAAAATACATGATACAAATAACCAAATGATAACAGCGTACATCATTCGATAATTCCACTTGTACCCTCCATCAAATATTATTTATAGCCTCAAATCATTCATGGGTATTACACATTAGATATGAGTGGCCACAAACACAAGAAGTACATCACAGATTCCTGGTAGCAGGAGAACTGCCAATTATCTATTGAAAAAACATTACAACGATGTCCCATATTGCTACAATACAAACACTGAGATCAAATGGGCACCTAAGGGAGTAAGGTCGAACTAAATAGGGATGTTGTAAAACCAAGCAAAGCTTCAATGCGCATAGCAACCTGCAATAGATGCATAGAAAGTAGTACTGATATATTAAGAATGTTTGGAATACAAAACATATCCAATAATTCATTAGCATACACCAAACTATGCCCATGCAGGACTGAGAAAGGCTCAAAGGAATAATTAACATAGAAAGATATTCTCAGCATACTCTATAACAAAGTTTAAGCTGTTAGAAAGCGCAAATTCAGTGTTCTTTGCTGAACAGTTAACAGCACCCAACGAACATCATCCATGGGTGTCCCCTCCTCCCTCTGTTATGTTTTTTAAAAATATTTATACATTTTCTGTAAACTATATTTCTAGAAAAAATATATTTAGAATTAGATTTTATAAATATATTTTTAATAAGAAAATTTATACATATTTATACTTTTTGAAATTTAAAAATATATTTTCTATAATTATAATATATTTAAAAATATACTTTTTGTAATTATGAAATGAAGGCTGGAATTAGGAGTTTGTCAAGAACAGATCCTCCACTACAAAGGATCCTCACCTTGATTGGTTCTAAAGAGAGATTGTTCAACGTGAGTTTATCACTTACACCGTGTGACTTGTGTCATGATTGCATGATCTCCATGATTTAACAATACAAATGTTGCTTCTGACTATATGCACGACTACTCCATTGTCAATGTGCAGTCACCCCACTAATGAAGTTTTAGCCCTAACGACCATGTTCCTTGGGGTATCAGCTTGTTAGGATCCTAGAATAATTCCCAGAATAATTCCTGATATTAAGGGATTAGATTTAAGTCAACTTTCTGTTTTATATTTGGTATTTTCTATTCTATGTTCAGTAGTTTCCTATATGTGTATTCCTAGAATAAAGGGATCTTAATGACCTTTATTCCTATATATTGTAATACCCATTCATGGAACAAGATTATGGGATAATTCTTTAACAAAAATTATAGTTTCATATGGCTTGCTTCCTCCACCATAAATATGGGGTTGAAATGATTGCAATGGACCCATGACCATCCCTACCAGTATCACCAGTATATCTAGTAGCATGTCTTAGCTAACTCTTATCTTGAAAAGGCTTGAAAATTTTGGAAAATATAGAACATTTCAGACAATAAAGGATATAATTTCATGTCAAGCCTCTAGGGTGTGCTTCGGTGCACAAGATTCCCATCTTTGCAAGGGTCAAGGGAGAGATTGTATGCAGCTTTACCCTAGTTTTTTTTCAATAAAGCTATTTCCAGAATCTGTGAACTTCTAGTTACATTGGAGCAATCTTATTGTTGCTACCAAGGCTTTCAAAATGGCTATTTCATGTGAAGTCTCTGCAAAAGCATAAATCTCCCTTGTGTTCCTTCATGTTACAACAAAATTATAACAACAATAACATGCCTTAATACCACTAGAAGGGGTTGGCTATATGAATTATAGACCTCCATTTTACATTAGTAAGTTTAAGTCCACTGGGAACTAACCAACATGCAAGTTATTCCTCATAGTTGCCTTTCGCACACAAATCATGTATTAGCAAATTCTTTATATCCTCTTATAGAATGCGGGCAATTTTTTTTAAGCACATAGGAATCCAACTCATATAGGAGTAATTTGTAGTTGTAGCCTTTAACATAGCAATAGCCATAAAACCACAAGAACTTAGAGAACATGTCGTACTTGTGCCACTGGATGAACTATAAAGAATCATCTTAGTTAATTAAGAAAATAACTTGAGATCAGTCATCCTGGTTCTCATTTGGAAAAACAATATTCAACACCAACAAAGTACCTGATAAAAGGTAAGGAAGGATCAGCACGGCGAGTTCCTGAAGGAAGCCTTTCTGCAGAATTTGCAAGTGCACTTACAAGACCATTTTGTCTAGCAGGAGTACTTAGAGGATAGTAGGATCGAAGAAGTCGTGCAGCTGCACTCCATGCAACAAGAGGATCTCCAGCTCGGACATCAGATAACAGGATCTCTCTTAGCACAACCATCTGCAATGTGCTCCACTGTGACTCAAATAGTGAGACTATGGAATGATGATGCACCTTCCCAGCATCAGCATGAATTAATCCTGTTTTCTATGGTAAATATAGAGTACGATAGGGAAAAAATTGAAAAGTTAGAAATATGAGAATTTTTTAATTATGCAGTCAACACAGTTTAAAATTTCCTTTCTAGAAATACAATTTGAAAAAATCACGAAGCCTAGCATAAATGAAAGTGGACCAAGCCAGAACCTACCATCCATCCCTAATTTTTAGTCCCTAAGCATGTAAAGATACTATTCTTCGATTAATTACTAGATAAAATAAGCACTATGCCAGAATATTTCCTGGACTTGCATTATTCATTTCCTGTACAGATGAGTTCATACAATATTCAAAATAGAAAAATGGAGAACCTTAATATTAAAAATTAATTATTGTCAAGCTGCAAGAAGAGTTACCCCACAACTCATCAACTTAATTACTAAACAAAAGACTGTGCATAGTACAACATGTAGCATTTTTGTGACTAGCATTGTAATATCAATGCTTGCACTATGTGATACTATTAGACTTGCATGGATAACTCTTATCTTGTCCCTACAATATTAAATGTAGTTGGTACAGAACACTGGGTTATCAATCATACTCCTGGGCACATTATCTGGTCTCAGTAGATCACATCAACCACATTGTGATAAGCTCAAATGTGTAAATAAGGATGTTATTTGGTAACAGATTTGCAAATAACTCTTATGCCTTATGTGTGGTGACGTTGATGAGTCTGTGGGTCATCCTTTCTTTCAGTGTCGGATTAGCACGGTCATTTGGAGCTCGAATAGGACTTGGCTAGGCCTTGCTCGTGCTATGTCTTTGTTGCCGAGGTTGGTTAAGTGTATCCAGCATCAAGCTAAAGGTTGTTCTTGGCTGAGCCGGGTTAAAAGGATGGCTCTAGCAGCCACGGTCTACCACGTTTGGGTCGCTAGAAATTGTGTTATTTTTGAGAATGTTAAACCCTATTGCGAGAGCATTTCTTATAGGATTAAAACCTTTGTATACAAAGCTATGTTTTCTTTGTATCCCCATGTTGTAATCCAATACGAATCTCTTGCTCAGGGGCTTTAGTTTTGGTGGTTCTCTTGTCCTGGGTATGCCCGGTGTGTACTGTACATTTTAATCTTTATACATATTTACATTTTGATAAAAAAAGAAAAGAAAAGAATGGGATGACAAGATAACACTTTTCCAATTCCAACTAGAAAGTTATTCAAAACTGAAGCCAGTCAAAAATGCAATGCAGTGGATGACAAAATTCAATCATAACAGGCAAAAAATCAAAGAAAAGTCATGAGCAATGAATAATGCACAAAGGTGTATTTTCTTTCCTATTTCTTTGGGTGGTGGCACTGCCTCCAACTGGTGGAGCATAGGAAGGTCGCCTGGGGGAGCCATATTCCAGAGAAACAGTACAAAATACCAGAGTTCAGATTTCCAAGACAAGAATTAGATGTGGTTCTAAAACTAGAATATGAAAAATATGTCGCATTTTGGACATATTCAATTGCATTTAGTGGTTTCGCACATGATTACAAGATTGACATGGCTCAAATGCATACCAGTGTGTAAGGATCATTTGTTATCTGAGTGGAGCTTCGACGAAACCTGTCTTTTCTTGGCATGATGGTTCCAACCCTTTGAAAGACTAGAACACTCTCTTCTAAAATCTCCATCTTATGTGTTTGACCTCCTTTGTATGCAGTCCCAGAACTCAGGTAATACCATGATTGTCCACTGGGCAAGTATACTGAAACATGTTTTGCTCCCTAGTGTGGAAGTAATGAATTTATCACTCATTTTGTGAATCCTAAGATATATAGACAATGACAGAAGGGGGAAAAAACTAATAAGAAGAACAACAAAACAATGAGACTTCAGTAATAATAATAAACAGCACACTGGGAAAAATTCCTTGCACCAAAAGACCACTTCCAACCATGAAAGCTTCATCAATATTGAAAGTGGCTTCATCAGCAGGGAACTCCATTCAGAGAGGGCGCATTACTGGAGCACCAGTTGTGTTTGCCTCTCTAAATAATGTGTATAAATATGGGAGTAACATGTATCGCATGTGTATAGCTTCTTTCATAAGTTTTGTGTTTCGCTCTCTATATTCAATAAAAGCATAAATTACTATCGATATACAGTAACATACCAGCCAATAACATTGGAGAAGCTGTAATAATTTTTACTTATCATGAAACATAACCCATAATCAATAACATTGGAGAGGATGTTATAATAGATGTACATCCATATAAGAAAAGATAAAATTGGAAATGAAGTTGTTAGCAATAAAGTCATGAGTGGCTCCAATTGAATATAAGATGTATGAAACATGGAGAAGATGGCTTAGTCATGTGAGAAGGAGGCCAGTTGAGGCCTCTCTCAGGAGAGTTGATGGAATGGAACTAGTCTTGAATAAAAGAGGTAGAGGACTGAGACTTTTAGGTATGATATGAGTTATATGGGTCTTATAGAAAATTGTCAAGGATAGTTCTAGTCTTTCTGTGCATGAATAAAAGAGTGGAAGAAAAAAGAGAAGATGATATAGTTTGTTGTTATTAACAGTAGATAGTTTTATTCTCAGTCCATGTGGCAGCTTACATGGCAAGTTAGTTTTTATTTTGTTTGAACAGACAATAGTTACCTGCTCTCCGTTTGTTACTGCCAGCTGTCAGTAACAATTTGTTAGAGAACCAATTGAGTAGTATATAAACTCAACTGGTCTCATTGTATTTGTTGTGTTCCTGATTAAGAATTGGAGAACTCAGTTCTTTCTCTTCAGTTTTCTCTCAAATTTTCTTTCCTTTCTTTGTCTACATGGTAATAGAGCCAAAGATTCACATCAATAGCAAGAAATCTTGAACGGTCTTTGAGTTCAACATCTCAAAATCTCTATTCAACTTCTCTTGTTTCTCAATCACAACTTGATTTTTCCTCAATTGCGATAGCTTTGAACTACATCCAATAAAATTGTAGACGGATAATTATCTCTTTTGGAAAGCTCAAATTCTTGCCACAATTCAATCCTTTGACCTAATTCAATTTATCACAAAATCAGAGAAACCTCGTGCAAAGTATATCCAAGATCCAGATTCCAGTAATCCAAATGAACAGAAAGTGAAGGAAGAATATCATGCGTGATTCAAGTCAGATCAGTTGCTCTTGGGCTATTTTCAGCAATCAGCAAAGAAGTGCTAGGAGAGGAGGTTCATTGTGAGTCCTCTTCTGAACTGTGGCATGTTCTTGAAAACCTATACCCACAACAAACCATAGCTAAGTCTTTTCAACTAAAGCAACAATTTAGATCAACTAAGAAAGGAACTACGTCAGTAAATAAGTACATCCTAAAGATTAAGACAATTGGGAATGCTCTCATTACTAGTGGTGAACCTATGTCTGATACGGACTTAATTTTGGCTGTTATATGTGGTTTAGGTTCAGATTATGAGACTATTGTCTCTCTCATCACGTATCAAACGAACAAGATAAATCTAGAAAAGGTTTAGTACTTGTTACTTTTGCATGAACAGCAACTGGGTGTGCAGAATTCGGTTAATTCATTTAATGGAAATATTTCAGCCAATGTTGCTTAAAATTGGTCACACAAAATGGAAACAGTAATAATAAAATAGGTGGTGGCTTCAACAATAGAGGAGGTAGAGAAATAGGTAGATCTGGTTTAAGAAAATTTTATTGTCAGATATGTGGTAAACCAGGTCATTTTGCTGATAGATGTTCTGATCAATTTGATAGAAACTTTCAGAGTCCAAGTTTTTATGGTTTTCATAAATCTTCTATCTAGACAGATCAAAAAGTGAACTTAAGCAGCTAATAGTGGTTCTAATGAAGTGTCTTTACCTAGGACAAGTTCTATTTGATATTCACACTATTCTTGCACACCTGAAGTTTTCTTTGCTTCTCCTAAAACCCTAAAGGACTAATCCTGGTTTGTTTATTCCGGCACAACAAATCACATCACCTCAAATCTCAACAATTTGATTCCTCATTCTTAGCATCAAAGCACCAAGAAAGTTGCAGTTGGAAATGGTAAGAAGTTACCTATTACATATGTTGGTCTTAGTCATTTAGCTACATAAACTAAATCATCTTCTATTCTTTCTTGAACTAATGCTTTAGATTTTCCAGCAATGACTAAGAACCTAAAAAGTGTTTCTAAACTTACAACAACAACATATCCAGCCTTTGTTTCTAAACTTACCAAAGAAAATAATGTTATTGTTGAGTTTCATGCTTAGAGTTTGATAAGGACAAGGAAACAGGAACTATGCTACTGCTAGGGATAAGGTCAATTTAGGGATGGACTTTATCAACTTGCATCTTCTTCTTCTAGGAGTTCATCCTCAATTCCAAGTCCTTTTCTAGTTTTTCATTCCAGTTCAGCCTCATTTTCTACCACTGAAGACTCTCCTTTGTATTCACAATTGTATTCAGGCTTAAAGCCTTTTTCTACACAATTGTATTCTGGCTCAAAGCCTTGTGCTGCAAGTAGAATCCAAAATAAAACTGTATGTGATATTTGACATGAAAAATCAAAATTTTTATGTACTTCAGAAAATATTGAATAAAATGAATATTTCTTGTTCACATTTGTCTCTTACTTTTTGTGATTCATGTAAGTTTGGCAAATTACATCAGCTACCTTTTAATGATTGTGAAATTAAAGCCAAACTACCTCTTGAACTTGTCTATTCTGATCTTCGGGGACCACACCTTATCTTCCTACTGATGGGTATAGATACTATATCATATTTATTGATGCCCATACTCGGTATACATGGCTATACCCTTTGAAATTAAAATCCGAAGCCCTTGCTACTTTTATTAGGTTTCATAAGCTTGCTGAACTGCAGTATAACACCAAACTAAAATCCTTTCAGTCTGATAATGGTGGTGAATTTGAGGTGTTTCTTCCGTATTTTCAGCAACATGGCATTCTACCAAGGCTTTCTTGTCCTCATACTCACCAACAAAATGGTGTTCCAGAGAGAATAGATAGACACATTGCAGAAATGGGTCTAACTCTACTTGCTCCTGCTCGAATGCCCTTAAAATTTTGGGTAGAAGCGTTTCAAGCTGCAATTTTTCTTATTAATCTATTACCTTCTTTGGCTTTAAAGTTTCTTTTCCTTTGGAGCTGCTTTATCACAAGCAACCATATTATTCATCTCTTCAACCTTTTGGTTTGCTTGTTTTCCTTACCTAAGACCCTATAACTACTGTAGAGATTTCGAGTAATATCAGCCATCAACCAACTAATTATTATGTTTCCTATTTTCTAACTTTCCTTTTCTATAAAGTCAACTTATTTCCTAGTTTGAGTAGAGAGAATAAATCTCTCTCTCTCCCTCACAGCTAGCTGTAGGTTTCCTAAAGTAGTGTAGATGTAATTTTCTAATTGTAGTGTACGTACTAGGAAACTAGTAAAGATGTATGATGTATATATATTCCGTTCACTATGATGAATTAAATTAGTTATTCTCCCTAAAATTTCTACAACTACCATAAATTTGATTTCCATTCCTCTAGATGTATTTTTAGTGGAAATAGTCAAATACATGCTGGATATAAGTGTCTACATCTTTAAAGAAAAATCCATGTTTTTAGACATGTACTTTTTAATGTGTCTGAATTTCCTTATAAAGCTTTATTTTCACCTTCTCGTGTTTCTTCAAATTCTATGTCCAGTTTACCTATTTCCCATCTTTAGTCTTTTTCATCTCCTTATTCATTTGTAGAACAGTCCCTTGGTACTTCTCCTTCTCAACAGGTCCTTTTTCCTCTTCTCAGCAACCATAAAGTACACTTCCTCCTTCATCTCAACCCACATTACAACCTAACCCTAACCCTAAATCTAAATGTATCCATCCTATTCATCCTATGATCACTCGATCAAAGAGCAACCAACTCTTATCTACTTCTGTTCAACCCACAACTTCATCACCAATTGCCTTGGTGAATGAACTAGGACCTTGTTCAGCTAAAGCTACTTTATTAGGCCTGTCATGTACTTAGCATTTACCTAGGGTTTTGATAGGAAATTGGAAGAAATCGAGCTGGAACTAGACTAAAAGGGATGGGGATGAAGAAAGAAATGGGGAAGGATTACAGATAGAACAATGAGGGAAGATTAGAGAGAAATCAGAGGGATCGGGAAAGAGTTCAGAGGGAAACAGAGAGAGAAGGAAATGAGAGAATGCCTGGCATATTGTGGGAGATCATTTTTACGAGGCGATTGAAGAATTTTTCAGCTCCTGCTCTCTTCTGAAATAGGTGAATCATACTACTGTTGCCTTAATCCCTAAATCCTCTCATGCGTCTATGGCACAAGATTATAGACCAATTGCGTGCTGCAATGTTACATATAAAGTCATCTCCAAAATCTTGGCTGCTTGTTTGGTTCCCATCTTGGACTCTTTGGTTGATCAAGCTCAATCAGCATTCATTCAAGCAAGAAGCATGGTTGACAATATTCATTTAGCTCAAGAATTATCGAGGAAGTACAATCGGGAAGTACAATCGTAAGAGAGTTTCTCCTTGTTGGATTGGTAAGGTGGATATCAAGAAGGCTTTTTATTTTGTTAGCTGGCAGTTTTTAAAGGATGTTCTTACTGGTCTCAACTTCCCCATTACTTATACCAACTGGGTGATAGAGTGCATCACTACTACTTCCTTTTCTCTTTTAATCAATGGCAGCTTATGTGGGTTCTTTAAAGGGAGGAAAGGTTTAAGGCAAGGGGATCCCTTGTCCCCGTTCCTATTTGTTCTGTGTCTGGAATACTTATCTAGATTGCTGAAGATTGTAATTGACAACTCTGATTTTAATTTTCATCCTCGTTGTGGCAGCCTTTGTATTATTCACCTTACTTTTGCAGATGATCTTATGTTGTTGGCTAGAGGGGACATTCCATCAGTTAAAATCTGCTTAGACTGCCTCTCTAATTTTGCAGCTAAATCTAGGCTTTATGTGATGCTTTCAAGTCTAATATGTATTATGCCGATATTGATCATCATGACATTGAGGCCATCTAGAATTTATCCAGGTTCTCGAAGGGTCAAATGCCATTTCGATATCTCGCCATTCCGATTGCGACTGCCAAGCTCAAAGTTAATTACTATGCGCCTCTTATAGATATAATTGCTGGTCATATTAAAGCTTGGAACTGTGTATCTCTATCCTATGCAGGTCGATCAGAGTTGATCAAGAGTATTCTCCAGGGGGTGGAGTACTTTTGGCTCACTGTCTTGCCTATTCCAATTGCTGTCATAGACAAGATTACTTGGTTATATAGGCAGTTTCTCTGGAATTCCCCTCACTCCCTTGCTTCTTGGAAGGATGTCTGCCTTCTGAAAAAAGGAGGCTTGGGCTTTAAAGATCTCATATGCTGGAACTTGGCTCTGCTGGCTAAGGTTTTATGGAACTTCCATAGCAAAAAAGACACTTTCTGGGTCAGATGGATAAACCATAATTACCTTGGGCATTCTACGATTTGGGAGAGATCATGCAAAAAGGATGATTCTCCTCTAATGAAAAGAATATTTGCAATAGGAGATTCCTTGTGCTGCTCGGAGGGGTCGGTGGCAGCAGCTATTTAGTTACTTGAGAGCTGGAATCAAGGAGGCACTATTAAAATGTTAGCAGTGCTCCCTAAACAGGCGTTTATCTTATGGCTCAATACTAACTCTAGATTGCTTACAAAGGACAACCTACATTTTTTGGACATTGAGAGAGGTTGCGGGCTTTGTGGTTCATGCGATGAATCCCACCAGCATCTATCTTTCCAATGTTCAGTGAGTTCGGGGATATGGGGGCAGATTAAAGCTTGGATTAGCATCTGTCGATCTATGTCATCCATTGCCACCGCTTTAAAATGGATCAAAAAATAGGGTCGAGGATCTTCTTGGCAACCTAAGGCTAAGAGAATAACTCTAACCAACACAGTCTACTACTTATGGACAGCCCGCAATCGGCACATTTTTGAAGGCCAAAGACCATCAATGACAACATCGTTTGTAGGGTCAAAACACAAGTATGCAGGACCATTTTTTCTTTGTATCCTTATGTTTTATCTCATTTTGAATCCCTTGCTATGGGTCATTAGCCTTGGTCCTTTCATTTGTTTCTCCTGGGTATGCCCAATGTATTTGTATAGTCCATTTTGATCAATGCATACATTTATTTACTGATAAAAAAAAAAAATTCTCCAAGATAATTTCCCAAATGTTAAGAAATTCCTTGGTCGGAGTTTCTAAGGGTGGGGTCCTCATATATCTTCTTAAGAAATCAAACCTTAGATAGATTTAAATAGAGGATATGCTTCCCCTACAAACAAGCCACAAATTCTTTTAACACTCAAGGCTTAATAGAATTTAGCATTCACATCAGAACGAATCAAAACTGCTAATCAGTCTTTGCATATAAGCACATACAAGCATTCAAGCATGTCATCTTGACAATTTAAGCAAACATTAAGCAACAAAAGCAAATAATTCAAAATCATAAATCTAGCTTAAGTGAATTTGAACTAATATATCAAAAGCTAAAGTGTTTTTAAGCACTAGGATTCTAGTCCTATGACACTTGAGTGACAAGCTCGAGCTTCTCTTAGAAATATCTATTCTATTGTAGCAACTCGAGTAACATCTCCCCATTACTCGACTAATATTCCATAGAGACCTATATCTACACACTCTTACTCGATTAACTTCACAGATTAATCTAGTATCTTATGACACTTGCTGGAAATATGCAGCACTATATGGATGAACTTGAAAACCACATTTCAAGACTTCAATTCATGAACAATTTATTCACTTCTACGAGATTTTCCTCATTCCCAGGATTTCAAATAAAATCTAAAATCAAATTCATTCAAGAACTTATCACAAAATATTATTGCCCAAGAAACAACTGTTTATCCTCAAATGCACGAATAAAAAATCTATTAACGAGAACATATATTTTCAGGACAAACAATTTTCAAACATTCAATCATATTATCAAAATGTATATTCAATAACTCCTAAATGCATCCATCTTTTTTTAAGAGACAGAATTGCAACAAGTAAATAATCATAAGAGAAGATCCTGATAAAGATTGGACACTCGATTAACTTTCATTCACTATTCGAGTGACCATAAACCAAACTATCTCTGAGTTTCAACAACACACTAAAACTATGCTACTGTAACGACCCGCTCCCACTTATAGGCGCCACTAGTAAATAATCGACCAGATTACTCACTCGACGAACCACACGATGACCCATGTAACATTATTTTTTCCAATTCTTTAAAGTAAATGTGCATGTCCACTCATTGCAAATAGGACAAGCTAACTTTCCATTTGTACTCCACCCAGATAACATTTCGTATGTAGGAAAATCATTTATGGTCCATAACAATGCAGCATGCAATTGAAGCTTATCACCAGAATATGCGTCATATGTTTCAACTCCCCCTTCCCATAATTCTTTCAACTCCTCTATTAATGGCTGCAAATATACACCAATATCCTTTTTAGGAGAATCCTTACCAGGGATAAGTATGGACAAAAATATAAATGGATCTTTCATACATTTCCAAGGTGGCAAATTATAGAGCAATAAAATAATTGGCTAGATGGAGTAATTAGTGCTCATATTGCCAAATGGGTTAAATCCATCACTAGAAAGGCCTAGCTGCACATTGCGAGGATCTTAAGCAAACCAACTATGTAACTTATCAAAATCTTTCCATTCCTTAGCATCGGCGTGCCTAATTGTATCATCATCAACACGTTTTTCTCTATGCCACCTCATTTCTTCTGCAATTTCTTTGGACATGAATAATCTTTGGAGTCTAGGTTTCAAAGGAAAATATCTAACCACCTTTTGAGTAATCTTCTTACATTTACCCTTACCAAACTTCCATCCAGAAGCTTTACAAGCTAGATTAGGACATTGATCAAGATGTTCATACTCTTTCCAATATAATATGCTATTATTCACACATGCATCTATCTTCATATAGCAAAGGCCAAGATCACGCATTAATTTCTTGATCTCATAATAAGAGTTTGGAAGTGTTTCACCTTCTGAAAGAGCATCCTTGAACAACTCTCGATTTAGACTAAAAGACTTGTTATTGCAATTAGTTATTGCCTTATTGTATAACATCTTGATAGGAAAAGATAACTTTGAGTACTTCTTGCAACCAGGATAAAGTTCACATTTAGCATCATTCAATAATCTAGTAAATTTCTAAACATCTCTGTTAGACATACATGTGCCATGGGTATTAGAAATTTCCTCTACATTACCTTCCATAAGGTTTCCTCTATGCATGTTATTCAACATTCTTTGAACATCATTATCCTGATCATGAACTTGATCATCAGAATGAATTCCATCATATGAATCACCACATTGATTAACATTATCTAATTGAAAGGCTCACCATGATGTATCCATTGAGTATAGTTTTCCAGCATCCCATAAAGAAAAATATCTTGTTTGACTTCTGTTAAACTTTTCAGGATACAATTGTTACAGTTTTGACATGGGCATCGGATCTTACCAATGGAGTTAACATGATATTTTGCAACATCTAAGAAATGTTGAACCCCTTGAATGTATGCATGCAGTGTTCAAAAATTCGGCCTAGGCGACGCCTAGGCGTTGAGTGGCAACCGGTCGCAGCGATTTAGGGCTACTCGGTAGCCCTATGCGCCATGGCCGACTAATTGGGCCGTAGCGCTGCCTAGGCAGACCAGGCGGCGCCTAACCGCCTGGGCGGCCGCTTGGGTCGCGCACGACTTGGGCCACCTAGGTTGTGCGCGTCTTGGGCTGACCTTATTTCTCTATTTCCCCTTTCCCTTTCTCTCTCTGGTTGTGTTCATCGCGGCTCCTCTCTCTCTCTCTCGCCTTCGATATTCTCTTGGTCGTTCGCCGTCGCCATTGATTTCTTCTCTTGGTCTTGCTCTCTCGTTGCTGCCGACCTTGCTGTCGACCCACCTGTTGGTCGTTCTCTCTCGTCGCCGATCGCGTCTTGCTGCGGTATGTATCCAACTATCCATCTTCCTCCGCCAACGCAAGCTTGCGTTGCTGCAGCAACGCAAAGCTGCTCGTTGCTCACTTGCGTATTGCTTGCTTCAACAAGCAGCAAGCAGCAGCAACTTGCTGCTTGTTGAAGCAAGCAATACGCAAGCTTGTTGCGTCAGCTTGTTGCTTCGTTGCTGCAGCAGCTGTTGATTTCATTAGATGAGTTTTAATTAAATTTCAATGTATATTATTCAATACTCAAGGAAAAACAAGAAAACGGGAAGTGAAATGAATGATTCAGATAGGACTGGAAGTACGAGAGCATTGTCCGAGGCCTCCTCAATTCTTAAAAGGAAGTCAAATGATGTCGGATGGGAGTATGGAATGTTAATTGATCAGAAGAATATGGATAAAATTAAATGTAAGTTGTGTGGTAAAATTATGTCTGGAGGTGTTTACAGAGTAAAAGAACACATTGGCCACATTTCTAGAAATGTTTCTACATGTCCAAAATCTTCTCCAACTGATCAAGCCAAATGTAAGAATGTTATTGTCGAGACAAAGAATAAGAGGAAAAATAAGAAGGAGGAAGATTTGATGAGATCAACTATTAATATCTCTGAAAGAGTGGAAGGGGATGATGAAGATGAATTGTAAGAGTTAGGTCGCAGAAAAACGTCCCGTACTCTTGGCCCTATGGATAAGTTTGCTAGCTCCATCAGCCCTGAAACTTGTTTGAGTGCAAGAATGACCCAAAGGTAACAAATTATTAGTGAAGCACTATTTAAAGAGAGAACACAGTCTGTTCGTGAATATTGTGCTAGATGGGTGTATGAAGCTGGTATACCTTTCAATGCGATTGACAATGATAGCTTCAAATTGTTTGTTGAGGCAGTTGATCAATTTGGGCCGGGCTTCAAACCTCCTAGTCAATACCAATTGAAGGAACCGTTATTAAAGGGGGAAGTTGACAGAATAAAAGAGTCATTGAAGAAGCATGAAGAAGAGTGGGCACGAACTGGGTGCTCTATTATGACAGATGCTTGGACAGATAGAAAAAAGAGGAGCATCATGAACCTATGTGTTAATTCTAATGCAGGTACTGCTTTCCTTTCTTCTAGAGAGTCTTCAGATGAAGCACATACAAGTGAACTTATCTTTGAGTATGTGGATAAGTGCATTGAGCAAGTTGGGCCACAAAACGTCATCCAAGTAGTAACCAACAATGCTGCCAATAATATGGGAGCGGTAAAATTATTGAAGGTGAAGAGTCCAAATATCTTTTGGACCTCATGTGCTACTCACACCATCAATTTGATACTTGAAAGTATTGAAAAACTGCCAAAGTATAAGAAAGTCATTGATCAGGCTAAGAGTTTCACAATCTTCATTTATGCACACCATAAGACCTTGTCCTTAATGAGGTCATTTACGAAGAAGAGGGATATAGTGAGACCAAGAGTCACTAGATTCGCTTCTGATTTCTTGACTTTACAGAGTTTGATGGAGAAAAAGGCCCAACTAAGGGCAATGTTTACCAGCTCTAAATGGGAGGAGTGCAAATGGTCGAAGATTGTTAAAGGGAAAGCAGCCTATGCTACTGTGATGAGCATTGCTTTTTGGAATGGTGTGACTATATGCCTTAAGGTTTTTGCACCTTTGGTGAAGGTGCTTCGAATTGTTGATGCGGATAGAAAGCCTTTTATGGGCTTTTTATGTGGAGAGATTAAGCAAACAAAGGAAGATATTAAGGAGGCCTTAAATAATCTTGAAAAGAATTATAAGCTTATTATGGAGATTATTGAAGTAAGGGTAAAAGATAGGCTACATAGTCCACTACATTTTGCAGCTTACCTTTTGAATCCCTACTACTTTTTCAAGGATATGGATATACAACTTGATAATGAAGTGATGGATGGGCTTTTTAACTGTGTGGAGATGTTTTATCATTATGATGGTGAATTGCAAGGCCATGTTATAAATGTTGAGTTTCCAAAGTATACTCGTAAAGATGGAGCTTTTGGAAAATCGTGGGCAACTCAAGGGTGTGCGAAAAATGATGACAATTATAATCCAGGTATAAAATTCCTTTAATCCTTTCTATTTTATATTAGTGTATAAATTAAATTTGTTTACTTTATACTTGTTTGACCTATGTAGTTACAAGGTGGATGACTTATGGAAATCAAACTCCAAACTTGCAACGAATGGCGAGAAATATTCTCTCGTTAACCAC
Organism: Diospyros lotus; assembly: GCF_014633365.1. Classification (NCBI taxonomy): domain Eukaryota; kingdom Viridiplantae; phylum Streptophyta; class Magnoliopsida; order Ericales; family Ebenaceae; genus Diospyros; species Diospyros lotus. The sequence goes on from NC_068342.1 coordinate 27,578,469, forward strand.
TAGTTCATCCGGTTGTGAAAGAAATTGTAGCACTTTTGAAGGGGTTAGTGTATATATGAATTATATTTATTTACTATCAATTAGTTATCCTTATTTAGTTATCATTTATATTGATATTGCTTTTATTTTATTTATGTAGATACATACGAAGAAAAGAAATAGACTAGACGTGAATCGATTGAACAATCTAGTTTGTGTTCAATTTAATGCGAAATTGATGAACAAGCACAAAAGGGAGAAGGAAAGGAATGTTGATGTGCTACTTGCTAGTGATGCTAATAATGCACAAGGATGGATCGTTGATGGAGAAGATGATGAAGAAGTTGAGCCTGGTACGGGGCTCACTTGGGAAGTGGTTGGTGAAGCATCGGGAGTAGACGAGATGCTTCAAGCTCGAAGAAGTTCTAGGATGAGGGAGCTTCATGAAGATGATTTTCAATCAGAAGAAGAAGATGAGCAAGAAATCAATGAATTTGATTTTGAGTCCGATAAAGATTGTGTACTGGAAGAATATGGAGAGGAAGAAGACCAATTAGATAGTTAGACTTAGATTCTTCAGATATGGTTTATGTTGTATTATTGCTACTTCTACCTTCTTGAACTTATAACTAATATAATAGTTTATTTTCTGAGTCTTAATTTCATTATTTCACTTGTCTTTTCAACTTTGATTTACCTGAAAATAATATCAAATTATATCAAAAGGTTTTTAGAAAAAAAAAAAAAATCATTTTTCCTAGTCGCCGCCTAGGCGCTAGGCCCCAGCCTAGCGCCCGACTAGCGCCTAGCGCGTTTTTTAACACTGTAAGCATGACAAAATTTATTCTTCAATTTTATCCAACTTTTGTCCATCAAGTTATCCTAATATTAAAGAAAAAAAAAAAGAGTGAAAACTAAGAAATTCATTAACTCGTAAAAATATTACAGATATATAGTACACTCAACTACTAAGACAAAACTGGTTTGTCTCAGATTCCTCTGTAATAAAATGCAAACATAACGATATTAATTCCAATAAAGCAAGGAATACTTTATAGTCACAGAGAAAGAAAAAGGAATAAATTAAAAGGCCCAACTCCATAAATAAAGACAAATATATTATAGCCCATGAACAACATATGTTGTGTTTGAAATTAAATGTTTTTCTCCATCTAGATTATGGCTTGGGCTTTTCTTATTGGCTGATTACCTCATCTGGATTTGGGAACAATCATAAATGTACTTTGGATATCTAAATAGTTTCATAACAGTTAAGAAAGATTTGGTTTTTTGGTCCAAAAAAAGTGTTTATGTAATACTCCAAGAGCCTAGAGAATGGTAGTATATATCGAGGATAAATAAGGAAGGAAACAACACCAGCTGTATACCTTTTGGGCTAAATGTAGACAATAAACTCCCAGGTTAAGCATGCTTGAGCTAAGCTCAAGGATGTGTGACCCTTTGGGAAGTTCGCGTAGGCTGATCAGGGTAAGTTATTCCGGTCCTTCCTATCGCTCGATGCGGGACGTTACAGGTGGTATTAGAGTCAACCTTTGGTGAAGGCAGTCCGATGAGGGCGGGGAGTGGTGCCGGGGCTCGAGGGCTTGTACAAGGAGCGGCTTCTGGCAAGCTTCTAGGATGGCAGCCCCCAAAGGGGAGAAGATCTGGGACCAATTGTAAGGTCGCATGACAAGTCATGTGCTCAAATGGGGGAGAGTGTAATACCCCAAGAGCCTAGAAAAGGATTGTATATATCAAGAATAAGTAAGGAAGGAAACAATATCAACTGGATACCTTTTGGGCTGAACGTAGGCAAAGAACTCCTAGGTTAAGCGTGCTTGTGCTGAGAAAACTCAAGGATGGGTGACCCTCTGGGAAGTTCGTGTAAGCCCATCAGGATAAGTTGTTCTGGTCCTTCCTATCGCTCGATGTGGGATGTTATGCTATTTCATTAGTTGTTTTATAGGTTGTAAAAGGTTATTTTTTCCACGTCTAACATCCTTGTTTTGAAGCCACAAAGGTCATTTTGCAATGGAGTTCTTTGCCTACGTACTCATTGATACAATGGTGTATGTGAGTTTGTTTTAACTTAGTGAATGAAAGTGTGGACTGCTGAGAATTTGTTGTTGGGTAAGGAAATCCCATTGAGGATTAAACCCGCAACACTTTCAACAAGCATAACTCTTATTGAGGAACAAAGTTTCACTTTTAGAACATAGAAACTTTCTTAAGTTTGATGTTTTATATTTACACACACACATTGTAACATCCTGCATCGAGCGATAGGAAGGATCGGAACAACTTACCCTAATGGGCCTACGCGAACTTCCCAAGGGGTCACCCATCCTTGAGCTACCCCAGCTTAAGCACGCTTAACCCGAGAGTTCCATGCCTACATTCAGCCCAAAAGGTATCCAACTGGTGCTGTTTCCTTTCTTACTTATTCTCAATATATACTACCATTCTCTGGGCTCTTGGGGTATTAACACATTGAGTTAAAGCGCCAATTTTGCACTGCACATTACAAAGTGCCAAATAAGTTACTACACTTTTAGAACCAATGCCATGTTAGCCATTATAGTAGATGCTTTCTTAAAGCCGTCGAATAATGTTTTTAATTATATTAGCAATATTAACTTTTTTTTCAATGAAAATAACCCCACATAGTCGCAAACACCTAAATCAAACCTCAAATTCAGATCAGATGAACCTCACATAGTTGCATATGTCTTTTTAAAGTATTGATGGCTAATTTGGCCCTAACTCTTAAAAGTACAATGGCTTATTTGTCCCTTTTTGAAGTATATTAGCTAATTTGGTGCCAAGGCTAAAGTACAATGACTTATCTAGCACTTCGCCCTAAGTTAAATTAAGAATATAATACATTTTTTCTTGCGTCGCTTTGTCATCTCCTGCAGTAATATTTGTGCTTGTACATGCATGATACATAGTATCTTCTGTATTGCATGTCCATACATTTGCTTCATATATTGAGAATACTTTTTAAATTTTCTCTATTTTGTTGCTTCGCTCATATTAATTTAGAGAGGGAGCAAGCAGGAGGCAAGGCCAATCCTTATATTAAAGGTGATTGCTAGTTTGCCTATGATTAAGTAAAGGGACAAATGGTATTACACCTATTAGCTGGATGATCTCCCGTTGATCATTTAAGTGTCTTCTGTGATGAGTTTAGGCTTTGCTTCAAAGATTGTGTGGGGATCAACTTATTTGAGAGGGGAAGGGAATTTATAAACTAGATTCTTCTTAATTGCCTGATGAGGGTTGCTATTTGATTTTCATTTTCATTGGGCAATCACAGCCTCAATTATAGGTTTATGCATTATTCGGATTGATGTTGATATTGCTATTTAATTTTCATTTTCATTCGGTAATCACAGCCTCAGTTATAGGTTTATGCATTATTCGGATTGATGTTGCTATAGGTATAATCAGAAAGTTCCTAGACTATTCCTTATGCGAGATGTTTTGCATAATCAAAAAGTGTTGGCATGTGTTACTATAATGATTGTTTTCTTATTGTCATTTCTTGAAGTTAAGGATGTGTTGGCTGTTGAAGAATGTGTGAGGAGTCAGAGCATTGCCCATAAGAAGCCCAATCCCTTAATTTGCCCACATAAATTTGGCTTTTAATGTTTGTATGGATATTAATATTATCATTATTCATATTAGTCCTTTCAATATTGTTATCGTCGATGAATAAAAGGGGGAAATGATAGATCAAGAAATTGAAAATGAAGCTTGGAAATAAGTATTGAGTTATTAAATAAAACGGGTAGTTAGCATAGGATAAGTAGCTAAATCAAGTAGTTTTGCATCCTAGACCTTGCACAACATAAAGATGGAGATTACTAGTGTTGATATGACCAACAAAGGGAAATACGCTTCAAGTGGTTTATGACCAAGGGGTGGCCGCAACCGCACCCTTAATAATATGTTGAGGGTCTGCCATTGGACGTACTCCAGGTTAACGCCTGAGGACAATTAGCTCCACCCAAGATCTCCATACCTAACCACTCACACTTGGGGCCAGACAGCTCAACTCCATGCTAACACCTAAGGGCAATTAGCTCCACCCAAAGTTTGACACTTGGGGCTAAACAGCTCAACTCCAAGCTAACACCTCAGGCCAGTCAGCTCCACCCAAGGTCTACACCAAGCTTATGCTCGGGTTATTGAGGCCAGATAGCTCAACATCTAGGGGCATACTCCCATATGCACACCACCCTAGAGGCCAATCAACTCCACTCAATGCCCCGATCCACCCATATAGCATATCCAAATTATCATACACAAGTAAGCTTATAATATTCTACTGCATTACCTAATTCGTGAACCCTCACCCATGCGCGAACCATGCTCGAGAATGCCCAAATAATCCCCCTAAGAGCATTTAACCATGCTTAGGGATTGTGAAGGGATCATCCCAACTTAGCCTCTCCTGAATCCCAACTCACATAGTGACACGCCAATGAACGCATAATAATTTCCAAGAACAACTAGACATGGTGTGGATCCAAGAAGCAACCATTTAAAACTTGGCTAAGTATGCAATCAACCCCAGATCCCACAAAAATTTCCATTTAACCTGAAACTCAAGTAATGAAATGCCAAGAAATGCTCATTGTCACTCGAGGCCATGAATGCATGAAACAATCCCCAAATATGCATCTCAACCATCTCTCATAATATTTATTCACGAGACCCAAAAATCGAATCATATAATGCCACGGAACGTGGGTTGAACTCTCAACTCCGCTAGGTATGACTTTAAGCCCTAGGGATACCCTTCAAAACTTGTCCAAATAATACCCATAGTATGTGAAATTGAAGCCTATTGAGTCTAGTTTACAATGCTTCAAACAGCTCATCAATCGAATATTTATAAAAAAAAATTATGGCCAAAATAGTATAAGGTGTACATTATAGAGTCGACTTACGAATAGTCGATTAATGAGAGCTCATTAGTCGACTATTGAAAGGATTAGTCAACTGGACTGAGGTCTGATCTTTCGAAGGTCGATTAACCCACTGAATAGTCGATTATTGACCAAAATAGTCGACTAATGAACCTAGAAACACACATAAATGCTCGAGAACACCTCAAAATCACCCAAAACTCCCAACCATCAATCCCAATCACAAAAATACATCATTCCCAACTGAATATAGGGTAAAACTAACCCTATTTGAAGTTCCAAATCAGTTCTAATCACCACCTCCAAGAACTTAGAGGAATCTACCAAGATTTTTACATAAACTCCCACCCAAAACATCCTTGCAAACTATAGTGATCTTTTCCACAATTAATTCACAATATATCAAAAGTTAAGGATTTAGAAGAGGAATCAAGGAGTAGGACTTGCCTTGCTATGCTTCCCCTTTGATTTCAAGCTTGATGCAACCACTACAAGTGTAACATCCCGAAATTTGGAAAATGAATAATGCTTATTAATTTTGGCATTTGAAGTGATTATGGAATCTTTGAGGAACTAAGGAAAAATAATAACTTATGTTGTTTAAGAAAATAGAAAATTAAGGATAATTAATTAAATTATTTGGGACTGACTAATCATTATTAATTATTGTATTTGTGGTGATTATTGTATATTTCTGGATTAAAAAGGATATATTAATTTATTTGGGTATTTGGAGATTTAAGAAAATGTGTATTTATGTTGTTTTGAGAAAATAATTATTTATTGGAGAGTATTTAGGAAAATAATTGGAAAATAAATTAATTTAGTAGATTTTCTCGAAACTTGGGGTGTTAGGGGAATAAGTGTAAATGGAAGTTGGGGCGTATGAGTAATTAAGGGAAGTTGTGGGTGTTGAAACTTGATTTGCAGAATTGGCCGAGAGTCAATATAAAATTAAATGGGTGTATTATATGTATGAAGGAGTAGCTGGATCAGGCGGTCGCGCGCGAGGGAGGAAGGTGGACGCCAAAATGGTGTCGTTTCACTTGAGGCGGTGGCCTCCTAGCGGTTGCTACAGCGGTCGCCACGTGGCTTCTTCCCAGCCACTCTTTTTACACCCGATTTAAGCCCAATTCGGGCATCTCTAAACCAACAAAATTGAAGGAAAATTTTAAGGAAGAGCAGGCGCCGAGACTGATAATGGAGTGAATTTGGGAGGAAAAAGCAAGATTAAATGTGGTTTAATTAGCCAGGTAAGTAAAGAAATATGTAATAATCATTCTGTACGGTTGGAATTTTATTTTGGGTCCAATTTTATTAATTTTGGACGTTTATGTTAATTTACAGCGTGTATTAATTTGGTAGCGTGCAAGCGTAAAAACGTTGTAAACAGCTAAATAGAGGCAGGCTGTCTTCTACCTTTGCAGTCTCCTTTCATTTTATGAATTCCATGCATTCCCTTAACTTGTTTCGGTGTCACGTATTAATTATATAAATTGAGGATGTTATTGGTATAATTTAATTTAAATTAAATATGAGACTCGTTGGGGTTTTATTTGTAGTGTGCCTACGTGGGTAAAAATGTATTAAAAGCGTTATATGTTTACGAATTTTATACGGTTAATTTGCTTAATGTAAGTTATGATTTTATTAATTAATTATAAAATGTTTTACTTCGCAATGGGAGCACAAAAGAGGCAGGAATCAGCTGTGTAAAGGCAAGCTCCTAACCCTCTCCTCATGTTCTTTAATTCCCGTGAGAGACTCCGTGATTTCTCGTATTTTATTCCCTCCCTTACTCTAATTCGGTGCCTATCATTATTTATTGAGTTATTATTCGTTTGTTTTAATTTAAATTAAATCTGGGACTTCTAGTATTTTAATTGTTGAAAGCCTACGGGAGTTTGTACCGCCCCCATTCTTTTCAGAATGATGTCGAACCCAGCTTGGGGACTAGGTTCCTAGATGTGTGGGTTTATTTACGATTTTCTCGGGTTTATTTGTAATGACCCGTTAGTGGGTCCGGGTGCTATATTTTGCCATGAGGTATCCATGATATGAGAATGATAAGTTTTGGTGGTTGTCATGTGTTATTGTAAGTTATTTCCAAGAAAATGTGGAAAGTCAAATGTTTGACTTTGGTGAAGTGGGACCCAATATATTTTGAGGTATGGGTCGGATTATCTCTTTGCAATTTGTGGTGCTTAGTTAATGTCTAATTTACCCTTTCATATTAAGGAGTTAGCTTATTAAATGAAAAAGGGCATTTTGGTAAATTAATAAAAAGAGTATATATATATAGAGAGAGAAGGGCTTTATTTTGCCCTAAGTGGAGAAATGGAGAAAGAGAGAGCTGATTGGGAAAGAGAGAGAGAAGTGCCAAGGTGAGTAAGTTCTTCCTTTTCCATTCTTTCTAGATTTTGAAGCCTCTAAGAGTGATTAATCAAGTTAAGATTGCTTCGCTTCCCATTTTCTCTCATTTTTCTTCCATTTTGAGTGTAGGATCAAGTATATTGAAGAGAAAATCATCTCAAGCAAGTCTTGCAAGGAGGAGGAGTTCTAAAGGCAAGCTCTTCTCCTCTTAATCTTCTTCTACACTCTTAAATCTTGGTATTTTGAGAATATGAGTTGAATGCCTCCATGATTTGCAAAACCCAAACCCATGTGGATACCTATGTAGAAATGAGTGTAAATCTCCCTCAACCCTTAGTTATTTCACGTGAAGTGTCTTGGAACTTCAAATAGGGTCTCTTCCACCCTATAATCCATGGGGGTTGTGGTGGGATTTGAAGGAGGGTGGTTTATATGGGTGATTTTGGGTATTTGGCATGCATTTGGGGATGTTCGGGAGTTTTTCCATGAGGTTGGTTGACCAATTGTCTATAATCGGTCGACCGATGGGGTGTAGAGGGTTCTGTTGGTCGACCAAGGGCTTAATCGGTCGACCAACTGGGTGTTTAGGTCACTGTTGGTCGACCGATCTTTTCCTTCGGTCGACCAATCTTTCACGTTTTCAGCCTGCACATGCTCCAGTGTTTCGAGCATAACTTTTAGTAGAAAACTCCGATTGACGAACCGTTTGAAGGGTTGTAAACTAGAATCGATAGGATTCGTTTTGGTATATAATTCAGACCATTTGGATAATATTTGGTCAGTCCATTATTGTGAGCTTTGAAGGGCTTGATTCTCCCTTCTAATTGTTGCGGGAATGAAGCTAGGTTCCTAAGTTCTTGTTAGAGGTTGTTGTGGATGAGAGTCGAGCATGTGAATCCCTTTATTTTTAGTATAATTATAGTTCTTTCTTATGCATGTAAAGGTTTGAGATATGCATTGGGGGTTCCATTTGATTTGAGTGCTTGTCACACGACCATGCTATTTATTTGCTAGTTGTTAAGCACAAGCATTTGCATTTGGCGTGTGATTTACTAGTTGGGCGAGGCTTGGCGGGATGCTTGGCCTATGGGGGCTTTGTATCCTGTCCAATCTACTACGCCACCCTTATGTGCTGCATTTGCATGAGTCTTGGCGCCGGTTTTGAGATACAGCTGTACGGTGTCGGGCTTTCCCGGACCGAGTTATTAAGGACGCCTCGGCGTGCCTAGTTTTTATTTTGGACGCTTATGCGTGCCAGCGAGTGTGGTCGCTCCTACTCGAGTGAGCTTTAGCTCGTAGTTCAGAGACAGACTGCCTTCAGGGCAGTAGCAGGTTTGTTATCAGGACTTTGGTGCCAGTGCATTCCTTATTTGGGCCCCAAGATCCAGTATGTGAGCATTGTTACTTTTTAGTTGATACCTGCTGCAATTTATGAGCCTACACGACATGTTATGCATGAGTTTTAGTTTGTTATGTATTTGAGAGGCAAGTGTATTCTTAGTACCTATTCTTATGCCTTCCTTTCTTATGAGCTTGTTGAGTCATTTGGACTCACCTTGTTTCTCTTCATTCCAGGTAATGGCAAGGACCCGGTCACGGATGAGTCTAGTGGTTCTCGACTTATGGGTTAGACGGTGTACAGGGCCATGCAGATCTAGCAATTGTCAGCTTAGGAGTTCTTTTTGTCCATTTTGTCGCTTCTGGTCTGTGGTTTTCTTCAGATTATTTGGGTCTGTATGGATTGTGTTTATTTTTTTGTGGCCGGTGTGCCAGTGATGTATGTTATGCATGCCTAGGCTAGGTAAGCCTAGAGATCAGTTGTTGTATAGCAGATTGAGGTTTTGATATGCATGCCAGGATGGCAAGTTTCCCTTATCAATTTTCTCTTGATATTTATCAATGGCATGCATGACAGGTCCTTTGTGATCAGGTTGCCTCTATTTCAGTAGGGCACCCGCTTGGGTTCTTTGGGGACCTGGGTGGGGGCCTTACATTATTTATGGTTCGGTTAGAGCTATCGAGTAGTAGGGCAGGGGTTGGCTGTTTGGTGACTTTGGGGTAGACTACTGTACGACCCTGAAGTGGACTGTCGGGCGGACACTCCTAGTCACTGGTGGTTGACCAGTGCCGGGCACTGCTGACTAGCTGCCAGTATGTGATTTACTGCATGATTAGATACATTGTATTATTGTTCATGATTTGATATGCACATGGGTACGGGATGCATGTTGGGATATTCATTTATTGAGTATGCTTGGACACGGACATTCTAGTATGGTTAGATTGCATCTGGCACGGGCATATGCATCACGTGTGGTTTACTATGTGGGCGGAGCATGGCCTAATGCCTGGATGTATGGGCGCCAGTGTATCACGTTGATGCTTACTACGCCATTGCATTTTTATGTGCATTGCATGGTTACCGACAGTACACAGTTCTCGGACGGGAAGACCGTTCCGAGGGAGCCTATGGTTCGATTATTCAGAAGCTCGGGTGTTGGGAGGACCGACGCGAGCATTCGGGTGACGGGAGTACTAACCCGGGACAGTGCGGACATGTTTGTTGGAGATATACGTTGCCTTTCAGTGCAGCGACTGGTTGGTATGGGACTTGGGTGCCGTGTGTCTTGTGTGGGCCCCAAGGACCGGTATGTGCTTTCATTATGCTACACTATTGTGTTGTAGCGTCTCATGGCTTGTGTGTGCTTGGGGGTTAGTGTTCTGGGGAGAGTTTATTGGATATGTTTAGCCTTCAGCCTTTCTTTCTTTATGCTTGCTGAGTCTCTCGACTCACTTTGCTTTCCATCATTCTAGGTAGTAGCAACGTGAGTCAAGGGCAAGGGAGTCAACTTCTAGCGACAGAGTCAGTATGGTGTACAGGCAGTTTCGTCAGTCCCTATCATTCCCCCGTCAGCCCTAGTCAACTCTGATGTTTGTGAGGGATTGACTCTCTATTATTTTTACTGTGCCAAGTCATTCCTCATGTCTCATGTATGTCGGTATAGGAGTCTGTATTTATTTATTACCGCGGTGCTAGTGGAGTTCCCGTAGTGCATGCATGTGTTTAGCTTCGCTTCTGTTGTTCTTATTTTTGAGTATGCATGCCAGGATAGTTTTCTCCTATGTTTCATTCTTTCTCCTTCCGTAGGCGTTTTCATTCCGGTAATCCGGGTGGTTAGGATATCCGGGCGGGAGTGTTTACAACAAGAGAAGAACTCTTGATCCACCTTTAAACAAGAAGGAAAGTAGGCTAAATAGGAAGAAAATGATGAGAAATTAGATACAAATTTACTTTAACCCTCCTTGTACCTTTGATTATCCAAGAATTGAAGAAGGAAGTGAGCCCTAGCTCTCCCTTGCTTCTCTTCTTCTCCTCTCATGGCTCCCCCTTTCTCCTCCTTTAGATTTTGCTTCACACCTCCAATTACCTCCTATATATATCCTCCCATTTTCCCACAACTATATTTATCTTTATTAGAAATTCCTTTCATGTCCCATTTCAAATTATTTCACTTATAATCATTTCATAATACGAAAATTAAGATTTCTCTATTAACCGATACCCGAAATACCCCAAGGTGAGTATACCAACACCTTGCACACACCCGGGTCCCATATATCAGAACCAAGACGCAGTCTTGGCCCCACTTCAAATTCTTTGGCCATGTCACCAAAAACAAATAAAACCCTCAAAATTATTCCCAAATGAAATAAATATGTTATCCTCCCATTAACATTACCCAGACCCACTTATGGGTCATTACATTAATGGAAGCTAATTATATTTTTTTTTCTATTTACTAAATTTTACACTACAAGAAATGTGATGATTAACTATGAATTTATAAGTGACAAGTAAAATTTTATCACTAATACTCTATCATTAATGACGAAAAATTACTTTCGTCACCAAGCACATAATCATTTAGATGTTTAGTGACGAAAGGAAAACTTTTGTCACTAATGCTCTAAAATATTAGGATGACATCAAATTATTTCTTTTGGATACAACATCCATGATGCATTAGTGACGAATGTTTGTCATTAATGGTATTAAAAAATAATGACAAATAATTTAGTCACTAATTCTAAAATAGAAATTTGGACAAATTATTGACTTATCGTGACAAAACAATTTTGTCACTAATGGTGTTAACTATTTAGCAACCAACTTTTTCGTCACCATTTTAAGGATATAAACCAATGCTGAAAATACTAGCTTATTAGTGACGAAATAATTTATAGTCAATAGTTAATACATTTAGTGACGAAATCTTTTCACTTTTTTAAGAATAAAAAATGTGAACAAATTAGTTCCAAAATTAATAATTTTACAGTGACGAAACTTTTGCTAATAATGGTATTTAACTATTAATAAATAATTTCATCTCTAACTTAGAGATAAAATATGCATAAGTGGACAACAAGTAATAAACTAATTATTAATAATGAATAAACATCCCTTCGAAAATTAAAATTTGTACGAGTGCTCATTATTTATAATAATTAAATAAAAAGACTAATCAATTTAAAATTATCAAATAATAAAAATTAAATAACAATGAAACCCATGATACATACCTAGTTGATGTATGGGCATATGTAATTGTTACTAAAAATAAATTAGCATCAATGTTATTTAGAAAATATCAAGTTAATAAAAACTATATAATTTAATTGTCTAATAATGTTATTTAAACACAATATGTTGAAAAAATTATAAACACTTTCTCAACAAATTATCAACTGATTTCAAAAGTTTTAAACACTTATACAAAGTAGAAGTATTTATTATTTTTGAGAAATTATTAACCCAGTTCAATTCTTGTGGTGTTCGCTTTCTCTTCTTATTATTGGAATGCTTTCCTAGTATTAAAGTTGGGAGGTTACCCAACTATTGTAATATATCACTAGATGATAACTCCTTAGGTTTTTACCTAAGTTCTGATTTGCCATCAAACTTCTTACTTTTTCGCCATCTATGAATAGGATCAAGATATTAACGATGCCCCATATAACAAATCTTACTCCTTAACCTACATGAGTATGTATTCTTATTACACAAAGGCATTGTTGTTAAAATTGCAAGTCAACTCATACGATTTTACGAGTTTACGAGTCATGAGGCATAAAATGAGTCAACTCGCTTGTAGGATCGAGTTTTATAGAATCGGACCCGAGTCTACAAGTTTATCGATCCAAGTTTACGAGCTTACTGGGTCTAAGTTTACGATTTTACGAGTTTACCAAGTTTAGTTTTGCCAACAATTTTGAGGTTAGAAACAAAAATATTTTCGTTCCTAACCAACATATATATATATATATACATACAATCGTTGTCAATCTCCTATTTTGGTTCTTCTACAAACCCTAGACGACGTTGTGTCTGTGTGCTTGTTGCATTCGTTGCTTGTGTCCTTCTGCAAACCCTAATCGTTATCGATCTTGTTTTGGCCTTTCTTCTTCTTTCGTTCACCTTGAAAGTTCGAAGAATCAAACCCAACCCACGTATGTGAGTGAGAGTGACTATGTTTTGCAAAGTTTGGTAATCAAATGTCGTGTGTGCATTGTGCTTAGCTCTGTGTTTTGTCCAATTGATGTGCTGAGTGAGTGATGTGCAGCTGTGCCTGTGTGTGTACATTCTCATTTGTGATGTTATTATCTACACGTACAAGTAAGTGCAGATTTAAAGAATTAATCTTAAATATGTCACAATCAGATCATGAGTGGGTCTAATAATTTTATATTAAGATTGATGATTAGCAAGAAACAAATATACCTCTTTAGTATTGGTAACTTAATTAGTGTAATGACATAATGTATAAATTTAACAATATTTGTTATTTTTATGACTTAGTATTTGTATTTATTTTTAACAATATTTGTTGATGATGATGGTAATGTTTGTTGTTTGAAATTTTGATGTAGTGTTTTTGAAATTGATAGATGAAGTATTTTTAAAATAGGTGCATCTATTTCATTTATAATAAGAAATATGTCCTTATAAACATATATTTACATAAATTATAGAGTATTTTTAATTTTTCATAAAATCTTACGATTTTACGATCCGATTTTATGAACCCTCTTACAATCCCACTTAAAATCTCGATTTTAACAACCTTGCACACAAGACAAGCCATATATCCTTTTGTGCTTTGTGCTCCACCCAGATAAATTACCATAAGCAGGGAAGTCATTTATTGTCCACAAAATAACAGCATGCAATTTAAAGTACTCCTTGGTTGAGGCAAAAAATGTTTGTACACCTATGCTCCACAACTCCTTTAATTCGTTTTATCAATGGTTGGATATAGACATCAATATCTTTACTTGGAGCTTGAGGTCCAGGAATAAGCAATGACATCATAAAGAAATGTTGCTTCATACATAACCATGGTAGTAAGTTGTACGACACCAAAATTACTGGCCACATGCTATATGTGCTACTCATGTTACCAAACAGATTAAAACCATCAGTTGCAAGCCCAAGTCTAATGCAACGAGGCTCTTGTGCAAACCATTCATGTTCTTTATCAAAGTCTTTCCATGTTTTACTATCTGCTAGATGCCTCATTACACCCTCCTCAACATAACGCTTATCTTTATGCCAACGACAATCTAAAGCAGTTTTTCTAGACATATACAATCTTTGAAGCCTTGGTGTCAACGGAAAGTAACGCAAAATTTTGTAAGGAATCTTTTCCCCATGGCCATCATTTTGTAGCAGTGACTGTGTCAATAAAGTTAGGGTGCCAGCTATGACAAATCACAAAGTTTGGGGGCGGGGCATGACAAAGATCAAGTGCCTGTTTGATTTTGTTCCTAATTTTCACATATTCATTTTTAGTTTAACTTTTCAAATTTTGTGTTTAGTTTTTGTTTTCAGTTGGAAAAATCAAAACTGAATCTATAGTTTGATTTTGGGTAAATTAATGTAGCACTGCTAAGGGTTGACGAAGATGTAATGGTGGTAGCCACAACAATTGACAGTTGTGGTGGTTCGACGAAGAGGAGCCAAGGAGAAGAGATGGTCACTAGTGATGGTGGCAGTTGCGACGGAGTAAGGTAACAATGATTGAGCGGCAGTGCTTAGCTTCACCAAGAGATAACAAAGAGAGTCGAGACGGGCCCCCCCAGCCATGGGGATTGTAGAGAGCAACTGTAACACCCCAGATTTTCAAAATCAAAAATGAGGTAATACCTGAGATTGTTAGGTTCTAATACTTAAGGAAATAGGCCATTTCAAGGAATTGAGGAAGCCTTGAGGGAAAAATTCAGTTTCTGAACCAGTGGCAAAATCGTAAATATTGAAGTCGGGTAAAAGTGTAATTTACCTAAAATCTTGGGGTGCTAAGTGTAATTTATCCATTCTCTGGGGACCAAAAAGTGCAATTAAAAATGACCCGGTGACCAAGTTGCAAGGGCCTAAGTGCAAATTATCTAAAAAGTTCGGGCTAATGTGTAGTTCTTGAAACCTTAAAAATATCATCCATGTGCAAATCATGAATGACCAAGTGTCCCCCCTAGGTGTCACAATTGGATTGGTTGAAATCTTATAATTATGGGTGTAATGATGAGCATAGTGTGAACACTCAAAACAAATGAGCTTTGGATTCTAAACTCTATTAAATTCAATTAAGAGACGAGAGGTGCATTTGGGTTGGATGCACATGGGAGAAATGATGAAGCCTTATCTTCAATGACACATGGCAATCAACCATTGGGTTACTTGGAAGTTAGGATAAGGTCACATGATGGCTCATAATGACACTTTGAGGTGGCATTGCATGATTGGTTAGGAAAAAACTTATCTTCCAAGTTTGCAAAAGTCTCCAAACATTATCTCTAAGGACATGTGGCAAGCATTCATTGGCCATTTGAAGATAGGATTTGAAGTGTAATGATGAGAAATGTGGAAAATGCAATTAACCATGTGGGATGTAGTTATTAATTAAATGTGTAATGATGGGAAATGTAGAAAATGAATTAAACCATGTGGGATGTAATGATGGGAATATTGGAAAATCAAATTAAACATGTGACGGTTCAAAATATCAGGGACACATGGCACACTTTGGTTGGATGCACATGGTTGGAATGATGACGCGACACATGGCGCGATTTGGTTCGCTGAAGTTTCCTATAAATAAGGGCTTTGGGGTTATTCATTTTGGCACCAAGAAAGGAGGAAAAGGAAGGGAGTTTGAGAGAGGAAATACTACCAAAAGAAGGGAGAAAGTCGATGGAGAATAAGCCTTGACAGAATTTTTGGGTCTTTCTCGAAGTTCGTGCCAAGCAGTAAGAAAAACTACGAGAAAACCCATTCGCTCGTTGTAAACCGTGCTTCCTAAGGTAACCGATCAAGGTGAGTGATTCCTGCATGTTTTGTGGCATTTTGAGCATTTGTTGCTTCACTTGTGTGTTGGCTTGCACATCATGCCTTTGTGGCTTACATGTCATATTTTCCCTTATTTATGCATATTCCTTCTGTTTTGTCATATATCATGTTCATATTGGTGACTGTGGCTAGTTGTTGGGACATTATGGAAGACCTCGTGCTCTGGTGATGAGCCAGGAGTGACTATGATGACCGCGGAGGTGATTGCAACACCTTGGCATTGCTACCACAGGGGTGGATTTCATAATGGCATTATTGCATTTGCACGCATGTACTCTCATTCTCTGAGTCACTCACTTAGATGTCATATCTAACTTGGGTTGATGCCCCTGGGACATTCTATGTCCCAGGTATATTAGCATGACAGGTACCCTGAAAACAAGCAGGAGAAAAGGCTACGAGGAGGCCGATGTTTAGTTTAACTGTACTATGGATCCTATGTAACCTTTGGTTTTGTTTGAGCATTATGTACTACAATTGTATAAACAGGGCTTATGTAAGGCTTGGATTTACCTTTTATGCTGTTAAGGGTGTAAGTCGGGGATTACTATGTACTATGAACATGGTAAGGGTTGTTTGTTGGATTTCGGAAGTCTTCGAATGTTGCATTGTGAATAGCAGCTAGGATGCTCAAGGTTGTAAAGGGTGTGTGTGGGTATTCTACAATTGTACCTGCTATGATGTGTTGTGTTATGTTTTATGGAGTATTGAAGGTCGTATGCATTTCTTGCACATATAAAGGAAAATCTAGTGGAAACCCATTTTATTTAGCTTTGGATAAGCTTTCAGGTTCGATCCAACGCTTCCGTTGGTAAGGGTTTCCATAACGCCCATAGGTGATGTCTGCTTATATTCCATATTGTTGAGTATTTGGAAAAGTGGGGCGTTACAGCAACCCCCTGCTTTAATGCTCTAATGCAATGGGCTTAAATTAGTTATATTGGGCGTAAAGCTAGAAAGCTCTGTATTGTCCATACTGTAATCCAGTCACCTGGAAAGAAAGATTAGCAGCCTACAACTTTTACATGTTATTACAAGCTAACATACTTGATCCTCGACAAAACTATTGAACATTGTCAACCATAAAATGTAAAACGTTGGATAGTGACCTTGAGGAATATGTTGGGCGATCTCAAGGGTTCTCATTTGTTTCTACTCTCTCACAAGTACAATTGAAGTTATGGCTTGCAGGTAAATATATAGACCATATGTAATCTCCAAACTTAGTCAATTGGCATCCGACTATTATCTTCACAAGAACAGTCTAATTGGTCATTCCCTTGGTCATAACCCGTTACTTCTCCATCTTTTTTGCCTTAAACATTTATATAGCAGGACAGAATTTCCAACAATTTTATCTTAAGAATTCTAACAATTGATTACTTATAAAAAGAAGCTTAAATCCAACTCATCTCCTAACCTACAACTTCTTTATCTCTACATCCTAATCCTCCATTTTTATCTCTTTGTACTTGAATCAAGGATAGGTTTGTTTGTTGGGGGCCACATTTTAGGTTTTGACATACAGTTCAATCATTAAAGGCTTAGGGAATGTTGATGGTTTCTTTCATTACCATCAAGGTAATAGACACTCTCTACTTTAGTTAGTTGCCTAGCTTCTTCCCCAATACTTGTATTATTGATATTGGTCATAGTAATCCAATCCAAAGGGTGCAAAACATGCAAAGTTATCCAAAGAGAAATAATTAAACAAATACAATGTATTTGTCAAAGAGGTCAAATTAAAATTATAAAATAATTTAAAATTCATTTGTATTCCTTTTTTTTTCTTTTTGTTTTCTCATGAACATTCGAGCTCAACCATTCCCATTGAACTGACCCAAATTGATAATTAGCTTAGCCTCTATGTAAATTTTTATCATGGTATTCTTAATTACACATTTTGCTTCAATTTTTATCACCTTGTTTAATCAATTATTAACCTTTCTAATTGGTTAAAGAGTTACTGAGCTTCAAGTTAACTTTTATTGTGCTGCATAAAGCAAGCCTCTTGATTTATTAAAATATTTGCAAGTCTATAACATACACATGCACTATTTAAGAAACAAGATTGAAAATTAACTATGATTCAAGCGTTTCCAGTACAGATGAATCACATAAGATTAATTATCTTGAGATAAAATTAGTATTGACTCAACAAGCATCCATTCAAGTTAACTAAGTGGTGTTTCAAGAGTTACAGAGCTTCTCTCGTGTAACTCTGTAATACAAATACACACATAATATATATATACATTTACATATACACACAGAATATACATACACACAGAGAATATATATACACTCACAAAATATATATACAAACACAGAATACATATACACTCACAGAATATATATATATACATATACCTTTGAGGCGGCGGAGGCGGATCTGGCAGCGATGGACGTGGAGGCCCCGACCGAGTTGGAGGAGGCAGCGGTGGCTGCGATCGGAGGCAATGGCAGCAACGGATGGGTCGACGCGCGAGAGTAGTTCACAAAGAGAGAGAGAGAGAGAGGAGAGATGAGAGAGGGGGTGAGTTAGGGTTAGATTTGGGGATTTGTTGATTTGGGGAAGGAAAAGGGGAGAGAGAGAGACGACGGAGTGGTTCCAGCCCACTTCTCATTTTTTTTAATATATTTATTTGGTAAATAAAAAATAATTTATGAAAATAATAATATTAATTATTTAATTAATAAAAATAAAATAATTTATGAAAAATATTATTTATAAAAAATAATTTATGAAAAAAGTTAATTAGTTTGATATATTATATTATTTTTAATATGTTCATAATTTTTCAATATATTGTATTATCAATAAATAAAATAATTTATGAAAAAAAATTAATTAGTTTGATATATTGTATTATTTATAATATGTTTATAATTTTTTAATATATTATATTATTAATAAATAAGTAATGCCCAATTATAATAGTTTAATAATTATATTTGTGTATTTACAGAAAAATATAATTACATTGGAATTACTTATATAAAGTAGTACTTAAACTTTAATAATTTGTTTATTATTTCATGGTTAAAATTAAAAATATGATAATAAAATAATTTAAATTATTGTATCAAATTAATATTTATTTAAAAATATAATTATTGAATCCATAATTTTGTCACACTTCAAAAATATAATCCTATTAAATTTTGTATTAGAATACTTTATTAGTGTGTGAATTATTTTATTGAAACATTTCAAAAATTATGTAATTTTTGAAAAACCTCCTAAAAAAATTAACCTCCTAAAAAAATTGACTCAACAAGAGTTTTTTGTTATAGTATTTTACTTGTTCTTCTCTTTTTTCCCTTTTTACGTTTATATGTATGTTTATATTAATTTTCTCCAAACCGAAAACATATCTATGCATATTGAAAACGCTATGTAAATATAAATATATAATACATTGATATATAATATCATTAAAAATATTTATATTAATTTGTTCTTTATTTAAAAAATATTACAATTATCAAAGACAATACTCAACTCTACAGTAAAACATCATTTTTTTTTTCTTTTTAAAAAATGTCAAAAGTTCAAGACACTCCAAAGTGATAAAGACTTATCCCTCTCTAATCATAGAGATAAATTACATGCAACATAAATTTAATAATTTTTATCAACAAATATAAATATTAACTATAAAATTATCAATTACTTATAAATCACATGCACATACATCTAAACTCTTAAATCAAAAGATAAAATATTAAAGAAATGAGATTTGTTAAAAGCTAGAGAAATTTTAAATTTAACTCCCTTCGTTCCTCGTGTGATACTGATTTAGGAAAGTCCACTTTAGTTTTAGTGGAAAAAAGATTAAAACTATCATAATTTATTTTAAAAAGAAAAATCCATATAAAAGAACAATTTCACTTTCTAAAATTTTTAAAACTATTTTTTCCCCCTCTTTAGTCTTCAATAGTTTTTATTCATTTATTGTTTAGAATTGTAAATGAGATTACTCATTTCTCAACAATTTGATATTCAACTTAATAAAAATTTATTTAAATTCATTTATTAAGATAAATGAGCTGAAGTGAAATCTAATTTTAAAGTTCAATTTATAAATGAATTGAACTTTAATTTAAAAAAGTTTGACTCACTAACTCACAAGCTAGCTCGATTAGGGTTCACGAACAGATCTAATTAAAAGTTCGAGAATAATTTGTGTTATAAATATATTAATAAATTTATTCATATTTTTATAAGTAATATTATTAAATATATATTAAACTCTCGGCTACCTCTCACAAAACCTCCCCCCTCTCCCTCTAGCTCATTAATTAAACACATCTAATTAATTGAGTGTTTAAATTATAAATGTATTTGTAGTATATTTGTTGTTAGTAATATTAAATTTTTGTAACTTACTAAATTAAATTATTTGATCAATCTTCATTTTTGACACTAAATTAAGTTATTTCATTAAGTTACAAAAATTTGATATTATTAACAAAAAAATATATTATAAATACATTTATAATTTAGTTTTATAATTTAAATACTTAATTAATTAAATGTGTTTAATTAATGAGATGGAGAGAAAAGGGGAGGGTTTCGTGAGAGGGAGAGAGAGTCACGTGAGAACAATGGCGGTAAGAAAAAGAATAGGTGGATTGAAAAATTAAAAATTATTAAAAAAATATTTTGATAGCGGAAAAGTAGAATTTTCCAATTTCAATTTGCCTTTTGTTTGTTGGACCATATTTCAAGTTGCAAAAAATTTTAATTATTGAAAAAATATTAATGATTAATTTTTATTATTATCGTAAAAAATATTAACTATTAATTGTTGGACCATTTTTTTTATAATAAAAAATATTAATTATTATTGGGGCTCTCAACTACTTTTAATCTTAATAATAATAATATAATTATTATTATTATTATTCTCATAATATATATATATATTAGTTCAGAGGCGGCATAAGGTTTTTTAAGATCAGAACGCTGCGGAGAGCCGAAGGAGATTAAAAGATTTTAACGATTCTAGCTCTTAAATGAGCTATGGAAACGTTCAGAAACCCTAAACCGTGAAATTCGTTGCAAAGGAAACTTAATCAAATACGATTACGCCGGCGGCAACGCCGGCCTGTTTCTCGAGAAAGAATCGAAAGGAGCGAAAGAGGGGTGCAGCACGAGGACTTCCCAGGGGGTCACCCACCCTAATACTACTCCAGCCCAAGCATGCTTAACTTCAGAGTTCTGAAGGGATCCGGTGCTTTAGCGCTAGGTATGATCGCACCCCCACATTTCGGCCCCGGGGCCGTGGGTTGAAAGTCGCAGGTTGGTTTCGCAGAAAAACAGGCATTAGTTCAAAGGCAGCGTAAGTTATTTTAAGATCGGGACGCTGCGGAGAGCCGGAGGTGATTAAAAGATTTTAACGATTGTAGCTCATAAATGAGCTCCGGTGACGCTAAGAAACCCTAAACCGTGAAATTCGTTGCGAAAAAAACTTAAGCGAATACGGTTACGCCGGCCCGTTTCTCGGGAAGGAATCGAAAGGATATAAAAAAGGATGCAACACGAGGACTTCCCAGGGGGTCACCCACCCTAGCACTTCTCCCGCACAAGCACGCTTAACTTTGGAGTTTTGAAGGGATCCGATGCTTTAGCGCTAGGTATGATCACACGCCCACATTTAGGCCCCGGGGCCGTGGACTGTTCCCCGCCCACCTCCACGATGAGGGGCGTCCGCTCGGTACCTGTAAGAGGCCAGAAGCGAAAGTCGCAGGTTGGTTTGGCAGAAAACGGGTATTAGTTCAGATGCGGCATAAGCTTTTTTAAGATCGGGACACTGCGGAGAACTGGAGGAGGTTAAAAGATTTTAGCGATTATAGCTCATAAATGAGCTCTGGGGACGTTAAGAAACCCTAAACTGTGAAATTCGTTGCGAAGGAAACTTAAATCATACGATTACACCAGCGGCGACGCCCGCCTGTTTCTCGGGAAGGAATCAAAAGGAGCGAAAGAGGGGTGTAACACGAGGACTTCCTAGGAGGTCACCCACCCTAGTACCACTCCCTCCCAAGCACGCTTAACTTCGGAGTTCTGAAGGGATCCGATGCTTTAGCATAAGGACAAATAAATGGAGGCCATGAACAAACAGTGATTTAGAATTAATAAGTTAGAATTTAAGGACACTTTCAATATATATAACCATTATTCTAAACTTCCACTGTATTATATTTTCAAAAGTTCACTATAGACTATTGTTTATTCTATTTCATTTACTCTCCATTAAGCTTTTGAATCATACTTCAAATATTATCTAGAAGAATTGTCTCTTATCAAAGCATGGATCTCATATTTGTACTAGTATAATTTAGGGAAAGATTAATATTTGCATTATTGGTTTAAATATTAAATGAAGTTCTTTGAACATTTCAGTCAAAAAATGAGTACATGATCACCTTTTTCTTTTGAAAACTGTTGCTCTTGAAAGCTTTACACCAACAAGCATGCAAGGTTGGATGCAATTGATAATGAAATTAATAGATCAACCAAATCTCGAGCGAAACTATTAGATCAGAGTCTTTAATTATGACACACCATATTCTGCCTATGTGCTTAAGTACTCCAAAACATTCAACAATGGAAGTTATTCTTCTTGTGATCATATCAGTTAGGCACTCACCTAGTAGGTTATTACATTTATTAATTTACTTACATGCATTTTTTTAAAAATGTTATTTTTAATTAATTTACCTCTTACACCACATATAAATATTTTGCGTCATTTAACCTCTTATTCACCCATAACTTACTTTTGGCATCTAACAAGCCCACATACAACACACTATATAAAAATATAATTAACATCTTAAGCTCAATAGACGAGTCGTTACAAATTAAATCTTATCACTCACATGATACATATAATATTAAGCATTAAAAATTTTAAAAAATGGGTGATCACCCACCACCCGGAGGGAGTGATTAAATCCTATCACTCACAGGATATATATAGTACTAAGCATTCAAAATAAAAAAATAATGGGTGATCACCCACCACCCGGAAGGAGTGATTAAATCTTATCACTCACAGGATACATATAGTACTAAGCATTCAAAAGTTAAAAAAAAGGGTGATCACCCACCACCCGGAGGGAGTGATTAAATCCTATCACTCACAGGATACATACCTCCAACAATGCTGGTATCACAAATGCACACACAAGATGAAAAAGAGAAGGACCGACCTGTAAACCAAAAAAAAAGAGAGAGAGAGAGAGATAAAAAGATAAGAGTTATAGTTTTCCCATATAGGCTAATCATTTGTCTGCATGTAAATTTAATCCAAATCCAAATGAGTATATACTCTATCCAAATTAAGTCAACTTAAATTGATTCGTACTTAGTTTATAAACATCAAGACTACTATATAATAACCAACACACATGCAATCTCTGGTTTCTATAAAGTTATGGTGCCTCATACTAAACCAAAAAGTCAAAACACTCAAGCTCATTCATCATCATCATCATCATCATAACATTCAATGACTTTTCGTTTTCCTCTCCCTCTGACTTTCTTTTTTCCCTTCCCACTCCCTCTCTTTCGTTTTCCCAATTGACGTGATACACCTTCTTCACATGGAATCTCTGTTGGAATGTCACTTCTAATCAATGTAAAGTCTTCCTCATATGCACTCACATCTTGGGGTGAACACGAGCTAATTAATGTGGTTTTGGAAAACTTAGCTGTTTGGCAAATAATAGGTTTCAGGTAGGGCACAGTGGTTCTCTAAATGTGGTTTTGGAACATTTGGTAATCTATAATTTTGGGGGGGAGGGGGGGATAAGAAAGAAAGAGGAGGGAGGAAAAATTCTACTATGAATATTTATTTGGTGCCTAGTTCTGCGTTCTTCACCTATCTTAGAGCCCTACTATGGCATTTCTGCAGACTGCAACTTCACTACATGTGATATGGGTCCTAAGTTGTAATGACTCTGAACATAATGTTATTCTATATAAGCGAGCTAATTTCTATACTAGCCTATTCTACTGGGCTCGATATTGCTGTGTTGGCATGCTAACAAGGGAAGCCATCTTTTTCTGAGTTCTTTCTCCCTACTGGATGCTTGGTCAAGTTAAGCAGAATGTAATGCTCCGTTACTTTGCAATTGGTGTCACTTATTAGTTGATAACATGCAACTCATTGTGTGTGTTTGTTTGCTCTGGTGTAATTTGTTCCTCCTTTCATTTTTATCATTTTCATGTTTTGATTCTTTACATTCATCTTCTGACTACGTTCCTGTTATTGTTGTGTTTGTGTTATGTAGAGTGATGAACACTTTATTGTGGACAGCTTCTTGCATTCATTGGGCTTGGAAAAATATGCCATATGTTTTAAGGCAGAAGAAGTATGTGATATCTTTTGACCTTATTTATACTCTTTCAGTAGTTCTAAAAAGAAATTATCTGAATTTTCACCAAAGTTGTGCATGTTTCAAAGAATGTAGAGTTCTCCATCTATTCACTCTTTGTTTGTAAGGAAACATGAAATTCAAGCGTGGTCATGGTTTATCAAAAACAGGCTCTTTTGCAATTAAACATGAAAGAAAAAGTGTATATAATTTGAAACAATAAGTATATATGTCTAGCACTAGTTACTGCCACTTATTTCCCTTTATCAACAGCATTATTGCTGTTATTTGTGCACTTTTTGAAATTCATTGTCTCAAATTGTCCCTAAAAGCCCCTGTTATCCACAGTTCTTCTCCAAGTTTGTGCAAGATGAACCTAGACCTGTGGAGTTTGTTGTTTTGAATTCATTCTTTGTTAATGTTGTGTCCCTGGAATTATGTCTAAACTTCTCCAGTCATACTCCCTTGATGGGATCATTGTCGAAGGATTCTCTTAGTTACTTGTAAATTCTACTTGGTATTTGAGTTCATCTTAATGCAGTTAGGTTTAGGTATGTGTTTTTGAAGATAGACACCTACAAATTCTCTATTTGTTAGGCTTTGGGTTCCTTATTTGACCTCTTGTATATTTTTGGCTCAAGTGTGCTAGTTTAATATAGTGTGACATGCAAGGCTTTTATTCTAACTCGCATGTTGAAAATACTTATGCCGATAATTTTTTAGAGTTATTTTTTTTTAATTTTCTTTTCTTTTAACTATAAAATTATAGCAAATTTGGTGTATATATAAGATATCAAAGACATGTATCACAAAGCAGAAATGTGTTAAAGACTTGTGGAGAATACGCCAAGGTTTTTCTGTTACAACTGGACTTTGTCAAAGATGTACATCAAGCTCTTACTTTTTTTATTCTAGCAATGGATGAACTCACTAAGTACATCCAACATTAGTGTCTTGATGTATATTATTTGTAGATAACAATGTCTTGATGAATGAGATAAAAGAACATGTGAATGCCAAGTTCAAGTTGTGGAGGAACAACTTAAAATTCTAAAGCTTCAAGTTGAATGCCCTAAGACCAAATATAAAATGTAATTTTAGTAAAAATAGAAGTATTGGTGATATTGTGGTAAGATTTGAAAATCTAGTTATTGCATTAAAATTATGAGTTTTAATATCTAGAATT
This sequence comes from Diospyros lotus, assembly GCF_014633365.1. Taxonomy (NCBI): domain Eukaryota; kingdom Viridiplantae; phylum Streptophyta; class Magnoliopsida; order Ericales; family Ebenaceae; genus Diospyros; species Diospyros lotus. Next base: position 27,603,736 of record NC_068342.1, read on the forward strand.
AATTATTCAAAAAATAAGGATCTTATGGAGGTTGTTACTCGTAGAAATAATGGAAGACAACTAACATGAACAAGTGTTTCTAACTTTATGCAATTTTAAAATCAAATAAAAAATCAAAATTAAAAGAAAATTTTATTAGACAACTGAAAGATCAAGTTTGTTATATGGTATAGATGGTATTGCAAAACCTCCAAGATATTGTAATTTTCTGTCAGGCAATTTTTCGATTTTCAGGTCTATTATATATATATATATATTTATGTCTTATGTTAAAAATCTTCATGGCTATCAATTACAAGCAGTTTGGAAATTTTATACTGTCATTTCCCTTGATGAAAATTCTACAGGGGATTGTGAAAGTAGCACATTGGCTGAACCATGAAAAACCATGTGTTTCTCATTTCTATTCCCTTTTTATAATTATTCTTGCTGCTTGCTTTGAGTGTGCTTGAAATGGATATCAAATTTAAAAATTGTATTACAGCAGATTCACTTTAGGTTTTTTTTTTTTTTTTGGGTTCTATTATGAAAAGATGAAAGGCGAGCTAGAATTTATGTAGCCAGCCCAACATGGTGCGATAAAGGCTTTATAAGTCATCGTTTATCATGGAAAGATAAGTGGGCTAATAAAGTCTAAATTTGACAAGAAGGTAATTTCAATCCGTGGCATATAAGAATAACAGATTTGGTAGTTCAGCAACAGGTTGTTAGAGTGTTAACGGGATCAAGGCTAAATAGAGTTGATGAGGAGGATTCATGGGAACTTGAGCAAATTGCATTCAGTACATTCAGATGTGTAGCAGATTCGGTCTTTTTGACACTAGTTTGATTTTGATATGAATAAACAAAATTTTAACAAATGAATCTAAATAAGCATATCCATGAATGTAATGGGTACAAATCATAGAGAGGTTAGAACATTGTACCATAGAACTGGTGTATGTGGTGGATAAGATGCTGATTTTTTTTTTTTTTTGAAGTTTGGGAGATTGGCCCATACAACAGGACGTATAAGAAAATAAGTTATATTGAGGAGGAAATTTCGTTGTTTTTGGTTATTGGGCTAGGAATCAGGTGTTCCATTCCCAACAAAACAGATAGCTGTGAGGTTCCACATTAAGAGAGATTCATTTGGAGAAAGTGAGCACAAAAGAGGATGCGACAAGTATGTTAATGAAGACATTACCTATGGAGAATATCAAGCATGGCCTGGACTTGCTCCTACACATTTAGAGTAAATAAGTGATGTGTGACTAGCTGCTTTCGGAGAAGGAACAAGTCAGAGACAATCTAACGTTTGTGACTAGCTGCTTTCGGAGAAGGAACAAGTCAGAGACAATCTAACGTTTATGCTGCAATCCTTTTCTCTTTCAAAATTATGTAGCAAGTTTGTCATGTTTTAATTTATGAATATAACCAACAATATAACAACAATCTAACCAGAACACCAACAATAATAAAACCATAACAACAATAATCAACCCAACAGAAAACAAAAAATAATATTTAATTGTAAAATAAAAATAAAATAAGTTATAAAATTAATATTAATAATAGTTTGATTGATAAAAAAAATAATTATGATTATGATAACTGATAAAATAATTTAAATTATAATAATTATTAAATAATTTAACTAATAATATATGATAATAATCTAAATTATAATAAAATAATTTAAATTATTGCATCAAATTAATATTTATTTAAAAATATAATTATATTATAAATCTAATAATTATAATAAATTAGTTTAATATATTATATTATTTTTAATGTTTTCGTAATTTTTTAATACCTTGTATTATCAATAAATAATTAATGTTAAATTATATTAGTGTAATAATTATATTCGTGCATTTATAAAAAAAATATAATCAACTTAGAGATTACTTATATAAATGTTAGTTAAATCTTAATAATTTGTTTCTATTATTTAACGGTTAGAATTTAAATTTTAAATCAATAATGACGGAAAAGTAGTATAACTATTTCTTAGGAGTATGGTTAGTTTTCTTTATTCAAATTATTATAAATATTTCACATTAAAATAAGTTATATTAATTTATCTAATCTTTCATTTATTTATGTTTTTAGGTTCTTGCAATGCATAAATAACAGAAGAAGAAATAGCACGAAATTAAATTTAATGTTGCTATCATTACATGTATTCACATTAAAAATAATTAAAGATTTTTTATAGTGTGTGGTTGACATTAGTTTTATTTTATGTGATTATTTGAAAGTTTTTAAAGTTATATATTGTGTGCTTTATATTTCATTTAGATTGTATAGGTTGGTATAGGTTTAGAAAAAAATATTATTTCCAAAAAAAAGATATCGTTATAGGGGCCGAGTAAGCACAGCGACTGGGAGAATTGGTACAGGAAATAAGTTGGCACTCTTGAGATAGAAAAGAGTGGCAATAGCAGGAGGTCTAAGTTCAATGCGAGAAAACAACACACTGGTGGAGGTCTGTTCTTAATTTTTTGTAAAGATTTAAAGTCCCCTATTCCATAATGGAGAGTTGAATGCCTTCGGACCCAATTCTTGCAGGCAAGCTTGCTGTTATGGGAGTAGTGGTGCACATTAAATACATTTTTCTTGTGGTTGAAATCCTTGTGACTAGGCAAGGCAAAGCCACCTAAAAGAAGCAGTGAGACCTTAACAAAATCTACAACTCTAAACTTTAATCTAACCTTTGTTGGCCCCTTGAGTATGGTTGTAACGACCCGTTTATTTGTGAATTAATATGAATTTGGGTGTAAAGAATTAATTGAAGAAAAATTAAAATTTATCAAGTGAATTTTGGTAAATGCTTCCAGCCTCCTTTGCTGCCAGAAAATGCTTCTTTTATGTGCCCATGTGACCCCTACATTGCTCATTTCCCTTAGCCTATAAATGGGCCATGATACTGAGTGAAATGGGAGACTTTGGGGGGGAAGGTTTTGGGGAAATATTATGGAAATTTTTGGAGAAATTAGGGAAAATTCTGCTGTTGGGTTTGGGCTTGGCATAAGCAATCCCGGTATGCTGCAAGGATTAAGAAGATATTTAAGGCAAGTTCTCTTCCTAGTTTTTGCAAGTTCTTCTTCCTCTTTGTTTCAATTAAGAGACAAGATCTCGGTTTTCTTATTAATATGCAAGTTCAGTTTCTCCCTCTTCTCAAGTTTATGTTTGCAAGTTCTTCTCCTATTTTACAAGTTCAGTTCCTTTTTGCTCAAGTTATGTTTAAATTACAAGTTCTATTCTCTATCTCATGTTATTGCAAGATTCTACCTCTTAATTTTCTAAATTGCAAGTTATTTTCCTATTTTACAAGTTATTTCCCTTTTTACTAGTAAATTATTTCATGGTTCTCAGTTATACCTCTTGAGTCTCAAATAAGGTTTTGTATCACCCTATCTTTCTTTGGGAATGATGCTTTATTGAGGACATGCAAGGATTTGATATTATCTTGCATGAATGTTGTCCTATTGTGCTTATTGTTTCGTTATTTGCATGTCAGTTATATATGGAAAATTATTACAAATTTGCATGTTACAATGATGCATGAAGCATGTGGATGAAAGTGGTTTTTAAGAATGTGTAAAGGCCTCATGATGCGCGCAGCAGACGAGTCCCTAGGATATATCTGCAAAGAAAGTGTTGAGCTCAAAGTTGGACTTTTTTCCCATGGTTTGACTTTGGTCTCATGTTTATGGTTTTAAAAAGATTACATATGAGCATGGATGCATGTTTTATTATATTATCATTTGAAAGTACCTTAAATGCCATCCATGACTCTTTTGCTTCACGATACCTATGACTCTTATGCTCGCTTTCTTCCAGTTATACTTGCTTGGCCTTGTGGCTCATGTTTGCTTGCATCATTCCAGGTAAGGGTAAGGCTAAGGAAGAGGGCAAGCCAAGTGAACCATGATCCATGGGGTAGTAGTGTGTACAGAGCCGTCTCAATCAAAGGTCCTTGGGGGTGTCTTGTGGTGTGTAATATTAAGTTATGCTTGTTTATGTTTCAGGTTGTACCCCTGAGGGGGTGTGGTGGGTTTATAGACCCTGATGTGGTGTGTAATATTGAGTTACTTTTGTTTATGTGAGCATGTCGACACTATTGTGTTTGTCTATGAGTAAGAATGTATGGGTGAGGCTTCCATTGTCAAAGAGGATGTGTAATGTTTTAATGGATTTTGGCATTTATGACATCTTGTTGTGGGTCTTGTTATGACATCTTGACATCAAATGTGCACTATGGCATTTGAAGTGTGGACATAGGATGTGTAATGTTGAATTGAAACTTAAATCTTAATGCAGCAAGCTTGAAAAGTATTGTGTAGATAAGATAAAATAAATGCATAGTGCACATACACAAACAGAAAGAGTGGAATTTATAGTGGTTTGGTGCTTCCTTACACCTATGTCCACTTCTCCAAGGCAACTCACCCCAAGTTACCCTGATATCTTATCCAAAGTTCACCGCTACAACTTTTTACATATCCTTTAGATTTGATCAAACTCTAAGAAGCCACATCACACACCAGCAAGAGCCTACTTGCTCTTACACACAACAAAAAAGTATCCAATATTTATACATCTTTTTTGTTTCTACCTTAGAATTTTTTGTACAAAAATAAGCTCTAATAAAGCAAATGAAACAATATTACTTGAATGTTTTAGCCAACAACAACATTTTTTTTATGGAAACAACAACAATACTACTCTAATGAAACAATTTTTACGGTTCCTTTCCTAGTGTCTCCTTTCCTAAATATGTTTCTCTTCCTATTTTTGGAGATTTCTTGTTTATCTTTCTTTCCCTGTTGTATATTTCCTAAGATATTGGGATATAATCTCCCAATATCTAGTATATATTGTAAAGGACATATTAAGTTCAATACAAAAGAAGAATTATTTCTTTCTTCAGTAGGTAATGATGCCAAGTCCAAAGGGACACTCTTAGAATAATCTGTAGGATAATCTGGTTGTCTGGCTGCCATCTATAGGATAATGTGTCTTGAACTACTCCTAATGTGGTCTTGCTGTTCCACCAGCCTATGCCAGGGGGCGATCTTGTAGTTTGTGCCCTTGTTGCCATAATGCAAAGCAAGTCCTCCAACTAGTTTTGTATCTTGCCTAGGTCGTCTGCAATTGTGAGCCCGGCGTCCAACTCCAACTGGCTAGAATTATAGCACTTCCAAAGCCCAAGCAATACCCTCCCCAATGCTCCCTCCTGCATCTTGAGCAACTTTTCTTCTCTTGAACTTGAGGGCCTTGGTCTTTCAGCCTTTCTTAATTGGATCTGTATTGGATTTCTTTGAGATTGGGCTCAGTTTCTGTCACACAAATCTTGATCAATCACCATGGCTTTGGCCATCACAAGC